>NW_028143529.1:0-76000 GCF_977018435.1 Lepisma saccharinum
AAAAAGAATATTTGGATGGATTGCGAACGGTCTCATCTACATATACATTCATGGGGATTAATTGGAACGTCACGGTTGCTCCATAAGACACAGGGGAAATGTGTATGCAGTTACGTAAATTGTTGTCTATTAGATGCAACATTAATGTTACCTGGCAAAAGCCCTCGAACATGCTCTGTTTTTCTATATGTGTTAATCCAACATTTCGTTGTTTACATGAAGTAAATAAGTGTTCCTAACATATTCTATTTAGGAAAGAAATGTAGATGACGTATCGCATGAAAATAAACACATTGTAGCTGTTGATTCTGTTAAATTTATTATAAAAAATAAATAAGTGGAAGTTACTCTCTTCGATTTTGTTTCAAACGTGGACCTTTTGTAGGTAAGGATCTTAAAAAATGACGAAAATCTTATTCATGTGAGATAAATAATGTATGCTGAACTGAAATATCACATTTTTATATATATAAATATAGTGTTCACAAGGATGTTAAAATGCTGATTACAGAACAGAATGGTTCTACTCCTATGATCTTTCTCTGTTTTCTTTTGTCCATTGGGTGGACTGAAATTGATCTCTCCCTTTACGGAAACCATCTTATAAGGCTGAACATTCCATACACCGTATGGTAAAATTATGCAGTTACAAGCGTTGAGTATTTATGGCAATTGTGGTGCATTAGGTGGTGAATCTAGTCCAATATTTATCTTTGTCAACACATTGTTGTGGCAGATAAGAAATAAAATTTTGTCGGCTGCTTCCTCAAATGTTTTTTCCTTGCATACACATTTCCCCTGTGTCTTATGGAGCAACCGTGACGTTCCAATTAATCCCCATGAATGTATATGTAGATGAGACCGTTCGCAATCCATCCAAATATTCTTTTTGGATATCACATTGTTTTATTACAGTCGACATTGTCTGCTACCTAATCGATTTATTTCAGGTTTTCCATAGATGGATATCTTGGAGAGATAAACTATTAACGTACACGCATTATGATTGTAGTGTATTTCGTGGGGAATCTAGCACAAAAGTTATACTTATTAGCAGATTATTGTAGATGATAAAGAATTTAATTTTGTGTCCTGTTTCCTATTATTGTTTCTAAGTGACACGTTCTAATCAATCCCAATGTATAGGTTTATGGACTCAACATTTTTTTGGAAATAATCGGTGATTTAAGGCAAAAGTTGCTTATCTGTACACAACAATTAAGGCATATACGTTAATTGTGACTCGTTTTATGATTCCTCATGCTTCATATTTATGAATTTCATTATAACACTTATTTGCTAAATTTACTATACCAAATTCATTGAAAAATGTTCATTACCGAACATTTTATTCCAATTGAAAGTTATTTTTTGTTGTGTGCTGCCATCTACCGTTGTCCCTTTAAGTTAGTCTTTATTTCAATCCTGTGTCATATATTGACATCGACGTCAGTTATCCAATCCAGCAAATTCGTTAGTACACGGCCCCATCAAAAATTCTTGTAAACTGAATACATCTAAAACGGCCTCAATAAAAAAATATATTAGCCCGCTCTATTCATTCAACAAACAATCCAGCTCTTTCGTTATTTTTGTAAACCTTTCTATAGTAAACAAAACTGATGCAATTTGCCATATTTTTTAAAAAAAAAAAAAACAGAATAAGTCGAAAATCATGTAAGTATAATCAGAAATAATTATTGGGCCAATACGTCGATTGTATAGAGAATCCAGCCCATTGGTTAGTTTTGTTAGCCCATTCCTTTGGGGGGCCAAATGACGCCAAGCCCCCCTTTTCTGAAAGCGAATATCACGTAAACTGTGTTAGCCCATTTCTTGTATTCAACAAAGAATCTAGCCATTGATTAGTTTTGCTAGCCCATTCATTTTGGGGTCCAACTTGATGCTATGCCCCCTTTTTTTAAACCGAATATCTGGTAAACGGTGATAGCCCACTCAGAAATAATTGTTGTGCCATTGCGTCCACTCCATAGAGAATCCAGCCCAATAATAGGTTTTGTCAGCCCTTTCGTTTTGTTGCGCTGGGCTGAAGTTGGCCGCCATTTTTTGAAACCGGATATCTAGAAAACCGTGATAGCCCAATCAAAATTTCTTGTTAGCCCATTCCTTGTATTTAACAGAGAATCTAGCCCATTGGTTAGTTTTGCTAGCCCATTCATTTGGGGGGCCAACTTGACGCATTGCGCAAAATATTTAAAACCGTGAAGCTCGTAAACGGTGTTAGCCCAATCAAAAATAATTGTTGTGCCAATGCGTCCACTCCATAGAGATTCCAGCCCAATAATAGGTTTTGTTAGCCCATTCGTTTTGTTGCGCTGGGCTGAAGTTGGCCGCCATTTTTTGAAACCGGATATCTAGAAAACTGTGATAGCCCAATCAAAATTTCTTGTTAGCCCATCCCTTGTATTCAACAGAGAATCTAACCCATTGGTTAGTTTTGCTAGCCCATTCATTTGGGGGGCCAACTTGACGCATTGCGCAAAATATTTGAAACCGTGAAGCTCGTAAACGGTGTTAGCCCAATCAAAAATAATTGTTGTGCCATTGCGTCAACTCCATACAGAATCCAGCCCAATAATAGGTTTTGTAAGCCCTTTCGATTTGTTGCGCTGGGCTGAAGTTGGCCGCCATTTTTTGAAACCGGATATCTCGAAAACCGTGTTAGCCCAATCAAAATTTCTTGTTAGCCCATTCCTTGTATTCAACGGAGAATCTAGCCCATTGGTTAGTTTTGCTAGCCCATTCATTTGGGGGCCAACTTGACGCCTTGCGCCCAATTTTGAAACCTTGTAGCTCGTAAACGGTGTTAGCCCAATCAAAAATGATTGTTGTGCTATTGCGTCCATTCCATAGAGAATCCAGCCCAATAGTTAATTTTTTAAGTCCGTTCATTTTGGGGCCCTGGCGTTGAGTTGGCCCCCATTTTTTGAAACCGAATTACTCTAAAACCGTGTTAGCCCAATCAAAAATTTTTGTTAGCCCATTCCTTGTATTCAACAGAGAATCTAGCCCATTAATTAGTTTTGCTAGCCCATTCATTTGGGGGGCCAACTTGATGCCACGCCCCCTTTTTTGAAGCCGAATATCTGGTGAACGGTGTTAGCCTAGTCAGAACTAATTGTTGGACCATTGCGTCTATTCCATAGAGAATCCAGCCCGATAGTTAATTTTTTAAGTCCGTTCATTTTGGGGCCCTGGCGTTGAGTTGGCCCCCATTTTTTGAAACCGCATATCTCGGAAACCGTGTTAGCCCAATCAAAAATTTTTGTTAGCCCATTCCTTGTATTCAACAGAGAATCTAGCCCATTAATTAGTTTTGCTAGCCCATTCATTTGGGGGGCCAACTTGATGCCACGCCCCCTTTTTTGAAGCCGAATATCTGGGGAACGGTGTTAGCCTAGTCAGAACTAATTGTTGGACCATTGCGTCTATTCCATAGAGAATCCAGCCCGATAGTTAATTTTTTAAGTCCGTTCATTTTGGGGCGCTGGCATGAAGTTGGCCGCCATTTTTTGAAACCGGATATCTCGGAAACCGTGTTAGCCCAATCAAAATTTCTTGTTAGCCCATTCCTTGCATTTAACAGAGAATCTAGCCCATTGGTTAGTTTTACTAGCCCATTCATTTGGGGGCCCAACGTGACGCCTTGCGCCGAATTTTTGAAACCGTGTAGCTCGTAAACGGTGTTAGCCCAATCAAAAATAATTGTTGTGCCAATGCGTCCACTCCATAGAGATTCCAGCCCAATAATAGGTTTTGTTAGCCCATTGGTTTTGTTGCGCTGGGCTGAAGTTGGCCGCCATTTTTTGAAACCGCATATCTCGGAAACCGTGTTAGCCCAATCAAAATTTCTTGTTAGCCCATTCCTTGTATTCAACAGAGAATCTAGCCCATTGGTTAGTTTTGCTAGCCCATTCATTTGGGGGGCTGGCGTCAAGTTGGCCCCCCCATTTTTTGAATCCGAATATCTCGTAAACGGAGTTAGCCCAATCAGAAATAATTGTTAGCCCATTTAGCATATTAAATGTAGATTCTGGCCCAATATTGTTTTCATCTAGCCCATTCACTTGGGGGGCCAACTTGACATACGCCTATTGCGATTGATTCTGCTTTAGCGTTCATGATCAGTGGTAGGTGTATTAGATAAGATAATATGACTTTAATAGAGAGGCGCTGTGATTTATTTCTTAAGTATTCAATGTTATATATAATTCATTATTTGTAGGGTCAATCTGTTATTGGTCTTTATATGTTGATCAAATAATACTAATGTTTATATCAAGTTCTTGCGCTCCCTTATAACAAAAACTCTTTTATTTGTTAATAATAGATTGCCCCGCCACCTTTCGCTTGTTTTAGGAACTACGATATACCTGCTGAGGTATAATTCTTTTGCGATGAAAAAGGTCCAATCTGTTAATAGTATTTTTCTTTGTTATAAAATTCACTTCATGCAGAGATAGGCCAACCGGGACTACAGCTACAGTTTAAAACAGGATCCAAATCACTATGTGCCTCCACGGTTGGGAAATGGTCATTTGGTGGTCATTTGTATGTAGAAATCGCATGCGATAGCTTTCGCTAAACGCCGTGGAAGTTAAGACCGCAAAGGGATCGGTACAACCCAGGACTGTCTGTAGAAGCTCACCCTGTTTGTGAAAATCTGAGAATGTAATGAGCATAGAATACGAAAGTATAGGAAATACCGGTACTTTAAGTGTTTAAGTGTAGAGCAGTCAAATTAGTTAAATAATTTCCTAAGAGTAAATATACTTATTCGTAATGCATAAAAAATGCACAGTCCGTTTGAAAACCAAATTCAGGTTTACAAAATTATAATCTTAATGTTAAGCTATTATTATCATCATTTTATTTCTAGCTGTTAGTAGCAAAATATATTTATTTATTTATGGCACTTACATTTATTTTTCTTTCCAGGTCATTATTAGGCATTATCGAAGGAAAGAAATAAAATTAAGATGGTACGTATCAAAATTAGCGCTTGCTGAAGTATAAAAAATACTACATTTATTAAATAATAACTCATGGCACGACAGCCCTGGAAGGGCCTTTGCCTATCTCCCGACTGCCAGTCTCCCTCCCACAATCCTACCTAGAGGTGTGCAGATCTTCAACTAGTAATGGGGTGACGTGGGGTCAGCACGTCGAACCCCCTGCCGTTATAGGAGATATTCGTGACCGGATATTGACATTCGGCCTTGGAGCGCATGATAAACAATAGCGGCGTGGCATACAGTGTTAACATAAATGGAGTCTTTCAACAATGACTTCCTACAATTTAGTTTTTCTGAACATGAAAAAGAGCCGTCATTGTGAAGATGTGATCCTGTAATCAAGGGGTCTCTGGTTCGAAACTTGGTGGAGGCACATTGCACAGTGGTTCGGATACCATTTTAAACTGTAGGACCAGTCCCGATGAGCTTATATGTGCATAAAGTAGGTTTAAAAATAACAAAACAATTCATTGTAAAGACTTGAATAAAATAACAGTTTTGATGGGGGAAAAGGCGTCAGAAGAGAAAAGTGAAGTTAGTTCCGATGGATCTGCAGTCATTGTGTACGAGTCATTTAGATGTACACCTGAATGTTGTGTGAAAGTAAATGTGTCGCAATCGTGTATAAGTGATTCAATCGCGCGCATTTATTTTACTAAATGATCATTGCAGTTCGTTAGTGGCATCATTTTTTTTCGAGGCATTTATGTATGTTGCGGAACATCATGAATATGTATGCAGATGCGCGGGACTTATTTGAATTTTCCATTGTGCGAGGGAGGTACAGTTAAAATTGACGGGTGAATTTTCTGGATCACTTCTAATGATGCTGCGCTAGAAATCTCAGGTACTTCTTGGAGTCTTTGGTTATATTAATTCTTCTGTAGATAGGAAGAAGCTTATATGTTGTTTCAAGTAACCCACAGGAAGATTATCGTGGAAAGATAAGTGCTTAGGCTGGTTATATAACAGCAAGAAATGTTAATCATCGTCTGGAGATAGGGAATTAATGGAAAATCATTCTTTGATGTTTTGCTCATACTGTTTGTGAAATTAATTCACAGACATGTCACATGTGAAATTAAGTCACACACTATTGAATTTGAGAAAGAGAATTAAAGGATGCATATGCAAAATGATCTTATAAAACCTGCTTTGAATGTCATACTTGGTGACCTTTTGTAATCACCTGGAGAGGGTTATATAAAAGTTGTTTGGTTGAGAATTCTCATTTTAAAAATCTTCACAATTAGTGAAAAGTGGCAGAAGAGAGAAGTAAAATAAAACAAACCAATCAATAGTCTAGATTTAGAGGATAATTGAATAATATATCACCTAAGTTGCAACTTTCTGTATCCTTCACGCCATTAATTATTATTAGTGCACGTTTAGTATAAGTATGTACTTTTTTCTATTTTGTTTAAGTCAGAACTTCTGTTCAGGTGCTTATGATAATTATCTTTATAAAAGATAAAATTTATACTTAAGCCTACATGGAGACCAAGAATGTCGCACCTGTCGCGAACAATTCAATAACTTACGAGGTTCTCAATTTTGTAATAATCTGGACTTCCTCGTTTCCCTAATTCATTTATTCAGCATACATTTCCTTAAGATCCCAAAGCATAAGCATAACTTCTCGGGGGCAAGGGTGTTATAACCAGTCCATTCAGATGCACTGTTATATGTCAAAATTTGCTAAGATTGGATATTTAAATCTTCATTTCTCAGTGGGGGCTTTTATTTTATTGCATTCCCCATAATTGATAAGCACTGATTCTGAAATTTCATCATTATCGGAGTTATATTAAAAAAGTTATTCAAAATTAAAATATTGGCTCGTATTTTATATACAGTATGTAACATTGTTATTCGTACACATAGAATTTCCGAAGAGAAAATGTCATATCTACTAGTAAATATAATCATTTTCATGTGTACCTGGAAATTAATGTTAACGAAGGTTTCACCAACAAATGTCAATAAAAAATGTATGTTCAAAGTGTATAAACAGAACATATAATTTGTGTGAAAAGAGAAAAACACGCTGTTTCATGCAACATTGTTATTCGTACAGGCAAGAGTTTCAATCTTCCTCGCACACAGCGCCACCGCTATTCTGGCGATTTCGTGCAGTTTGCAACTTCGTAACAAGTTTGAACATGCAGGCGCGCTCCCCGTCAAGCGGAATGCTGGCGTAGGTATTGTTGTAGGCCTATCGTCTATCTATCAGCGTGTTCGAAATGGGCAAGGTGAAGGAACTTAGTTCCGATCTGAAGGATGTTATTATAAATTTGGCCCTTAGAGGTTATTCGTTAAGAAAAATTCGACGAACAGTCAATAAATCACAGTCCACAGTTCAATACATAGTAAACAAATTTAGAGAGGAAGGTTCAACACAGAATGTGCCGAGAAAACCAAAAGAGAGACGGTTGAATAAACGTGATGAACGCTTTATTTTAAAAAGAGTGCGAGGAAACCCCCGACTAAGTGTTCCTAAGTTACGACCGTTAGTAGAAAATTTTGCTGGCAAGATGATGTCTGGTCAAACTGTCCGACGTGCCTTGTGGAAGCATGGATATCATGGCAGAATACCACGAAAGAGGCCGTATGTAAATAAGGTGAATCGCAGGAATAGACTTTCATTCGCGAAAGAGCACATCCACAAGGACCAGGAATTTTTGGATAGTGTCATATGGTCAGGCAAGTCCAAGATTAATATATACGGGTCAGATGAGATAAATAGGGTGTGAAGATAATCAAATAAAGACAATGATCCCATTAACACAGTTCCAACAGTTAAACACAGTGGTGGGTCATTAATGATTTGGGGTTGTATGTCGTCCAAAGGTGTTGGTACCATCCAGTTTATTGATGGTATCATGGATGCATATGTCTATTTGGACATATTGAAGAACAATGTAAAGCAGAGTGCCCAAAAAATGGACATGCCGCGTATCTACAGATTCCAACTAGACAATGACAGGAAGCATAAGGCGCGAGTTAACATGAATTGGCTAATATGGAATGTGCCCAAACTACTACAAACACCAGCTCAAAGTCAAGACTTAAATCCCATTGAGCATTTATGTGCAATTTTGAAGAGGCGAGTCCATAAAGCAGGCGTCAAGTCCTAACAAGAGTTGAAAACTGTTGTGCAAGCCGAGTGGAATAAAATAAGCTCTGAAACATGTCGGAAACTGGTTAATTCTATGAAGAACAGGTGTCAAACAGTAACTAAAGCCAAAGGATACGCATCAAAGTATTAGAACTGTCAGTCAATTTGCTCTGAATATACTTTTTTCTTTTACGTACATTATTAAGTGTACGAATAGAAAAGTTGTACAAAAAATGGCATGTTTCTCTTTCAGTTTCATTTAATTTATTATTGTCATTGGTTATACAGAATTTGGGTAAGATTTTATGTTCGTAATGATATTAGTTATTGAATTGCAAAGAAACAATTTCAAAAGAGTGTATTTTCTTTCAGATATTAAAGCATTTTCTTTCAAAATCCATGTATACGAATAAGAATGTTACATACTGTATATTTTCATGCTCCATTGCAAGCATTGCAAGCATTGCAAAGAACGGGAAATTTTGTAGGAGTAATTCTTGTATTTTGTAATCTTTCTTTGCTAATTAGTACTCACAGTTGTTTCACAAGGTTTTCTATAGCTACATTTGCAATGAAAAAGGCACAATTTGAAGTTAATTTAATATTTTGATGAAATTCGTCCAAGAAAATGCATAATTATGGTTGATCTTAGTTCATGGCTATTTTGCAGTGTTGCTTAATCACTTTGTACAAAGATCGGAAATATCGCAATAACATAAGGACAATAAACATACAAAATATATTATTTTGGGTTAGTAAATAATAGAAAAATGTCTTAAAATTGTATGAAACATAATTTTATTACATATTTGAACTCGTAAAATAAGTTTACAGCAGTTTCTATTAAAAGGTACATTCGTGATGTAGAAGAAAGTAATGATTCGATAGTCTGTGTGTCCATATCACAACTTTAAAGTGAAGGATACCGGGTTAGAGGCTTCGTAACAAAAAATGGCTGCCAAAAGGACACGCAGATAAGAGTCGGGACCGTAAATTTATAAATTTGACCGACATAAGTCCAAATTAGCTTGAATAATGGACCAAAACAGAAATAGTGGATTTAAGCAAAAGTTATATAATTTCATACCCTGGAATCTACAAGACAAGTGGTGGTGTATGAGTGATCTTGATATTTTGAAACCGGACAGATAAGTATTTTATAGCCAGCTCCAAGTAAGGGAGGCTGAAATCATCTGGTGACGTATTGAAAACTTCAAACAGTAACTACAATGAAAGGAACAAGTTTAACATAAGAATACAGATCCTTTGGATAATACAAATTATGGCCATTTAAGTGTACCATCAATATTTATGAAACTTGAAATATTGATACGTTTGCGACATACTCATAATATAGTACAAAAGCACTTGTATTCACCAATTACGTGAAACAAAATGTGTTATCACAAGCTGTGACATTATTGTAAAATTACACGTAGGCGTGGCCATGCAATAACAATAATTATTATAATTTGTGACGAATATAATTTTCTTTAAAAGATAAAATACTGTTTTATTTGTGAATATATTTCAGGAAGCATTGTTTTGGGTAGGTACATAGTTCATCTGTTAAATTATTTTGAGAAAAATCAAATTTGAAACATTCGTATATATGATTGTAGCATTAAGTATGTTGTGGCAACTCACTTGGCATTAGAGTCGCAACCTGCTAGCTATTGTGCAAACTTTTATCTATAACTGAGGCGAGGAATACATTTTGGTAAGGATTTAATACTCAATTAATTGTATATCCAACCACTCTCATACATCACTATTACATCCCCCTGCGGTTGATGTAATAGTGTGGAGGCACAAATTGCACCCTGGACAGTTTTCATTTTCAGTTGCACAAAATGTTCAACATTGCACAGTGTATTCCGCTACAGCTGAACGGTGTTTTTCTCCAATGAAACGTCTGAATATATGGCTAAGATCAAGATACTATGACGCAAGATACTATTGAAGATAGATACAGAAATTTCAGCGGATCGCAAAGATTTCAAGTGCAAAAAAGGAGCACTTAGATAAAACAATAATGTAATTTGTCTTAGTTTCTTCCACGAAACTAATCACAAGTGCTTCTTGGCGGTTTGCCTTTCAACATTATAACTTGTTCATTACCATGAACACTGGATTACCCAATAATAACAAACTAAAATTATACCTTCTTTATCCTAAAGAAGAAATGTGCTTCTTAATAAATTTGCAACCTCTATAATAGTGTATTCATTCCTTTCATAACACGGCATAAGCAAAATTCCATATCTTTTGAATACGAGGGGTGTCCCATAAATAGCGATCCTACCTTAGAAGGGGATAGGATGGGACCACAATAGCAACCTATTTTTCTACGTAGTCTCCCTGCAGGTCCACACACTTTTGCCAACGCTTCTGCAGAGCTTATATCCCGGTCTCATAAAAGCTTTCCACAAGGGTTGCAAAATAGTCACTTACAGCACTGATGACGTCATCATCACACTGCTAATGCACACCGCCCAAAGCTTTTTTTCGGGTTAGGGAAGATATGAAAGTCTGATGGAGCAAGATCGGGTGAATGAGTGGGATGTTCCAACAATTCGAACACACAATCACGGATGGTGGCCATCGCAACAAGCTATGTGTGAACACGTGCATTGTCGTGATACAGAATCAACCCTTTAGAGAGCTTTCCCCGTCGCTTAGTCGTCGAAACACCCAGTAATTGCCTTATCAGGGAAGCATAATGCTCTCGGGTCTTGGTGTTTCCCTTTCGGAGATGATCAACCAACAGAACACCCTTAGAGTCCCAGAAGACTGTCGTCATCACTTTCCCAGCAGAGGGACCGGACTTTGCCTTCTTTAGGGAGGGGGAGCCGGGGCGTTTCCACTGTTTTGATGCCTGTTTTGGCTCCGGTACATAGTGACGAGCCCAGGTTTCGTCAACAGTCACAAGTTCTTCAACAAATCCGTCTGGACCAGCATGGAACAGCTCAAGATTTCTTCTGAGATCATGTGTCTTGTTAACTTTTGTAATCCAAAGGGCAGAAACCTTTTTCATCCCCAACTGAACATGCACAGTGCGCTCCACTGTTGATTTTCACATCTTCAGTTCCTCTGCAATATATCGCAGTCACACGTCTGCCTGAAAGAATAATCTTGTGCACTTTCTCTACGTTTTCTTGTGCCACCATCTTTACTGGCCTGCCTGGGCGAGGGTCATCTTCCACACTCACTCTCCCCCGCTTAAATTCGGCTACCCATCTCTTCACCGTGGCAGAGGATGGAGCATCCGCTCCTAATGTTGTCACCACATCCTCATGGATTTCCTTGGGACTCAACCTCTTTTTCAACAGATACTTGATCACTGCTCGTATCTTTTCTCTCTTCATTTTTCTGACGTTACGCACTTAGCACACTTTCAGCTCCTGCAGAGAAGAATAAGATGGTTAGAATTGGACACCGGTTTTCATATACACTTACAAAGAATTGCTATATCAAACCCCAAAATTATTTTCAGATTGAAGTATGGGAACCCTACCAGGCTCACTACTTATGGGACACCCCTCGTAAGATGATGTGCAGATCACCTATTTCCCAAGGAGAATGGCTACTATGATTTTCGTAATGGATAAAAGCATGAATAATGTTACCCTCATTCAGCCCCCCCCCCAAGTGGACGGACGAATCTATGCCTATGCTGATGACGTCACATTGCAGAAAAGTCAACAAGAATTGTACCTGTTGGAGCTACATTTCCGGCACCTAGCTTCGTGTAGCTATGGACTGTGAGATTTATTTTGTTCGGGCATTTTCTATGCGGAGACAAACTTCAATTTGGTCTAAAAACCATTGCAAGTGAGTATTCTTGGATAGGTTACTACTTATTTGAAAATTCGGTATTTATGTATTTTCATTCAGAGTATCCAACAGTATCTTTTGTAGCAAGAATAAAGATAATTTGGTACAAAATGAAAATAATGGAATGGAAGCGAAAGATAGAGACAGACAAATAAAAGAAACCTGAGAAGAGGAAGAGAAAGGGATGGAGAGGTAAATAAAATAGATAGAGTGGGAAATAGAGAAACGTAAATAAAGTATAATTGATATAGTTAGAGGGGAAGAGGTAAATAAAGAAAACTTGAGAGAGAGAGGGAGAGATAACGAAAGGCAAATAAAAATTGGTAGAGGATTTGTGACATTCACAATTCAATCATTTGCACGATTATATTTCGTTCATAAATATTTGAAACTAAAACTCGAAGGTGAAGATACAACTTCTATGGGTCTATATATTAGTGAAATAACTGAGTAATATGCAGTTCACTATTACTTATATTTCCATTTTTGTCAGACACACTACTACATAATGACTATTGATTCTCGTTGCTATAGCAACGTTAGAATTCCAAATATCTCGTTTATACAGCGTATAGTGCAATGAATAACATAAAACATAATTAACGTTGTACAAAGTAATAATTATACATTTTTTTGAACCGTTAATATAAAGTGATTTGTATAATATGAAATTAATAATTTCAATAAACATATAATTATATTGTGCGGATTCACAGGACCGTCACAACATTCTCCTCCTCCGGGAAAATGAAAACTACGAAACAGCAAGGAGGAGTTTTCATTTAAAAATCAGTCAGATGTTTATCAACATAACTAAAACAAAGTTACAAATGCACAATATTATCTGACATTCGACAACAACTTGCACATAAACAGATTTGTGCCTAACAGGTAATAACAAATCAGACCATAATAGAACATTCAATTGTACAAAATAATAAACAGAATGGTTTCCTTTTCCCAGTATCTACTCTCATAAATTTAATTTTCAGACAAGAGTTGATTCCTCTTTTCTTCCGAACAGTTAAACACTCGAAGGTTTGAAAAGTTCACCTTATCATAATATTGCTGGTTCAATGTGTAAAGAATTGCATTATTGTCCTTAATTTCCTTGACAAGGAATGGCCCAATATACAAGTTGAACAATTTATGAATCTGGCTGTTAATTTTAGAAGTAACTTGCCTATTTTTTATCATAACCAAATCTCCTGTTTGAAGTTTGATCGAGTTCAATGCATTCTTAATCTTTCTACTTCTTCTAGATTGTCTAATCCTGATTTCTGCTAAAAACAATTTGCGTTTCCATGGCAAAGATTTAATTTGTTCTGGCCAGCTGATTTCTTCAAATATTGAGTCCTTCATATCTTCATGTAAGAAAAGTTCACTAGGAGATAATCCGGTAACTGAAGAGCATGAATGATTTAATAACTGAATAATAGAATTTATTTTTGGATACCAACTGGTGTGATTATCATTGCAGAATAATCGCAGTAACCTAACAATCTCCTTATTGTACCTCTCAATAGGATTAGATTTCGGATTGTATGTAGTGGTAGTAATATGCTTAATTTTCCTTGAATCCATGTAGGCTTTCCACTCATTTGATGTAAATTGGCTTCCACAATCTGATAATAATACATTACATACAGGGTAATGTTTAAAATAATGTTCTTCAAAACGATTGATAATTTCCCTGGCAGTCGCTTTTCTTAACGGATAAATCATAACAAACTTTGACATAACGTCTACAATTGTGAGGAGATATTCATATGTACGTGATCTTGGTAATTTTCCGATTAAATCAATAGAGAGGAAATCGTGAGGTTGGTGAGAAACGACGTGATATTCATCTCTCCGCAACGGCCGACCTACAATCTTTGTTCGTGCACATTCTAAGCAATCTTTCAGGTAATTTCTAATTGATTTTCTCATGTACGGCCAAAAATATGTCCTTCTACAAGCTGCTAAAACCTTCTGATAACCAAAATGTCCATTTAAATCATGCATTTTGTGTAATACCAAAGGTATAAGCTCACGTGGCACTACAAGTTTACAAATTTCATCTGAATTGGGTTTATGAAAAAGAATTTTGTTGTGAAGAAGATACTTTGAAAAGTTTTTATCAGTTGTACTATCTTCCAGGTGAGAAATTATATTATTGCATTTTTCATCTGCTCGTTGAGCTTTTAACCAAATAGAAGAAGTATCATCTTGTGAATCTTCCACAATTACTTGATTGATATATAATTTATCATCAAGTGCAGAATAAGTAGTACAAGGCGGAAATCTGCTCAACGTATCAGCAATATTATTCGAAACTCCTGGGACATGATATAACGTGAAATCAAAACACTGCAGTTTGAGAGCCCATCTCGTAAGACGAGAATTAAGTGATTGTGCAGTTTTAAGCCAAGATAACGACTTATGATCTGAATATAAGTTGAAATCAGTTCCTTTAAGATATATAGCAAATTTCTCCAGAGCAAATAATATAGCTAAACATTCCAATTCGTGTGTACTATATGTAATCTCTGCTCCCCTAAGAGCACGACTGCCGTATTGTATGACACGAATTTCATCATTATCAACTTGCCAAAGTACACAACCCAATCCTCTCTGGCTTGCATCAACAGAAACACAAAACCTCAAATCAAAGTCGGGTTGACTCAATGCTGGTGCTGAAATTAGAGCATTCTTTAATAACAAGAAAGCTTCTTGACACTGAGGTGTCCAATAAAATGGCACATTCTTGCGTAAAAGATGATATAATGGACTAGCGATATCTGAAAATCCCTGTATAAAACGATTCCTCCAATTTGCCAGTCCTAAAAATTTGCGAAGTGACTTTTTGTTTTGAGGAACAGGAAACTGTAGAATAGCTGAGTCTTTATCATGATCGACCTTAATCTCGGAACCAGACACCACATGACCCAAAAACTTAATTTCCGTTTGGAAAAATTTGCATTTGGCAAATTTTATGGACATGTTCGTCTTCTGCAATGTCTGTAGAACATAATCAAGATGTTCAAAATGTTTCTCTATTGTTGGGCTAAATATTAAAATGTCATCCACATATATCATCAGAAATGAATGAGTCTCTGGTCCAAACACCTTGTTCATTCTTTCAACAAAAACAGAAACAGCTGATTTTATACCAAATGGCAAGTAACAAAACACGTGCTGTCGTCCTCGATACGAAAAAGATGTGTACTTATATGAGTCGGGCGTAAGTGGTATTTGAAAATATCCACAGGAGAGATCAATCGAAGAAAAATATCTTGCACCCTTAAAATGTTGAAGTAGCTCGTTTATAGGTTCAACATGGGTAAGTGGTGAAATTACATGTTGGTTTAGGCGACGAAAATCTACTACTGGACGCCACTCACCGTTAGATTTTGGAACGATATGAACTGGGTTTAAATAAGGCGAAGACATCTCTTTAATAATTCCCCAGGCCTTCCATTTCTCTAGTTCCCTTTCTAACGCTGCTCTTTTGGCGAACGGTACCGGATATATAGGTGCCTTGATTGGTTCCTTTGTGTCTAGTTCAATTTGATAAGGTTCTACGAATGCAGATCGGGGTCGATCAGAAAACAACCTATGATATTCTATTATTAGATTCTCAAGCTGAGACTGCTGCTCCGTGTTGAGTGATTCACACGACCGCACCTTCGTTGTGATCTGATCTAGAGAAACGACAAGTAAATTTTCTGCTTCTTTGACTATAGTAACTTCCTGCATCTGGCAGCGATCCCTATCAGTTGTGCTTTTGCTAGAGTTAAATGGCTGAACCAATTCGGAACCTGTAGACGCCATCAAACTAATTTCGTTTCTTCTAAAATCGAGTACAGCTTTGTATTGCCTTAAAAATGGTATTCCGAGAATTAATTCAGCATGCAGTTGCTTCAATACAAACATCTCCAAAGAAAACACTTCCGAGTTAATTGAAATACTTATAATCTTCCGACCAGCAACACGAAACTTCTGATGTCCTGTAAACGGCAATAACTTAAGTTGATCCACGGTATCCAGTTTGGCACTCGGAATAATTGATTTTATACTGCACCATAATTCATAGCTGACTAAATTACACTGGCTTCCACTGTCGATGACACACTGTATGGTAATACCGCAAACTGTTCCTGTGATCAAAGGTTGATCAGTAATAGGAGTAGGTATACCAGTATCATTTAAAATCCAAGTAGGTTCATCTTCGTACCAATCTAATTGAAAAAATATTGAAAGTGGATAACAATGATCAACTTCAAATAAACCGGAATTACTTAATACAGCATACTGACAAGTTGTGCCTATATTATTACTACGATATGATTTAGACGGACCCTCCATTATGTTGGTGCGAGCAAACTGGTCCACGTTCACCCGCGACGTTCGTTTAATGTTGCTTCAGGGGCAGAAGAAATGAACTGTTTACAAGAAGTTTCTCTTGGATCGAAAGATGGAGCATTTTCATTTAATGGAGTATTCGCCACTGCAGTTGCATTGCAACTGTTTCCCGTTGACAACTGAGAAGACGAATATCCGCAATTGGCACATACACTGCATGGTTGGAATGAGTGGAAATTATTGTTAGAGAACTGAGAGTTAGGACGCAGTGTAAATTGCTGTTGTTCTTGCTCGTTTCTGGCATTGAAACTGTTGCTCATAAATCTACCATTATTGTTGAAGTATCGTGAGCTTTGTGGACTTCTATTTTGCCGGAAATTTTGAGTTCCTGCACCATTACGTCTGTAACGATTATATGGTCTGTTAGTTAGGTTAGGTTTCCCAAAATTATTATTTCTATTAAATATCATCGTCTTCTGGCTGGAGTTTGATTGTTGGTTTTCTGCAACAAATGGAACATCTGTACGTGGAATCTTAATTCTTTTAATTTCATCGCTAGAAGAAACAAAATGAACACTATCATTAGGTCTTACGTTACGTCTTAAACCTTGATTTCCATTAGGTTCATCATCGTTCACAAACGATGAACTTTTAGCAACACTTTGAACTCTCAGTTTTGCCCTTGCACTATTATTGTCGGTAAAACTTTTAGAATTATTCCCATCATGTCGGAAATTTTTTTCACGTACATTATCATGAACATTAAAACTCTTGTTTGATCTTGAATTCACTAAATCCAACCTCTTTAGTAAAGCAATTACATCATCCATTTTAACTAATCTAGCAGCTAATATTGTTTGTGCAATAGATGTGGGCAACTGATTGATTAAAATATCAATAACTTCTGCATCATCCGGACGATCAACTAAATTATAATATGCTGAATGCGTACGAATAGCAAAAACTTCCATACTACTCGTCGATTTAGGATCATATTTACGACTTCTAAGTTCAGATAATTGAGCCTGAGTTAACGAATAAGACGTGTAGTGATTCAGAAATTCGTCAACAAACTGTTTGTACGATGTAAACGAATCGACATGAGTATTATACCAACCTTCTGCAGGTCCTTGAAAACAATTAGTAATACATTCAAGCCTTTGCATGTCAGGAACTTGCAGTAAGTCTAAGTAGGACGTTAAAGTTTTAATAAACTTACGTGGGCTTGATTTTTCAGGATCTCCAGAATATTTAGGAAGAACAGTAAGTTCATTCAATCTTACCAACCGTCGAGGTTCCTGAGTAAGCGAACGCATACAATTGTCAGGATAATCACATCGATGATTCTGCGGATTTGCTGACTTTTGGTTTACTTGCCTCTTTCTTTCCTGACCAGAACCATCAGAATATAAAGAACGGTTTGATTGACATAACTTGTTAGTATTACTAGTTCTCACTCGATTATTTCTAGAACGTTTGTGTCTTTGTGAAGCAATGCGATTGTGTTCATCATCAGAAACAACACACGCTGAAGAATCAGATGATTTAGGAGAGGTTAGGTTCCGTGCAGGAATACCAGGTTGACAGTTACTATTCACATGAGAACTGTAAACTTGTACAGGATTACTTGATTCAACATTAGTCGAAATATTAGATGTTAACTTAGTAATATTTTCCTCACATGCTTCCACGCGCTTAGTTATTTCATCCTTGCTCACAACGACTTCAAGTCTTTGAACTTGCCGAGACAACCCTGAAACATTGTTCTGGCATTCTGTAATCTGATCATTCAACCCAGCAAGTTTATGAGAATTCTCTGTACAAGTAGTGTTGACTTCCTCGATTTTCTCTGTTAGTCCTTGCACTTCTCTTTCCATTTCCTGATGTAATGAACGTGTTGCTAATTTGCAGGACTCGGCAACTTCAGCTAATTCCTTTCGTAACGATGTACTCAATTCGTGGAAGTCAAGCTTGAGTAGTTGCTGTGAATTTTGAATTTCCTGTTGAGATTCCCTGATTTTTGTAAACTCAAGCTGTTGAGACTCTTGAGTTTGCCTCATAGAATCTTGAGTTTGCCTCATTTTTGTAAACTCAAGCTGTTGAGACTCTTGAGTTTGCCTCATAGAATCTTGAGTTTGCCTCATTTTTGTAAACTCAAGCTGTTGAGACTCTTGAGTTTGCTTCATAGAATCTTGAGTTTCCCTAATTTTTGTAAATTCCATCTGTTGTGACTCGCTGATTTTTCTTAACTCTGCCAGCAGATCAAACATTTGAAAAGGAACATTACTTTGCCCCGTTGACGTCTCTGCCAACACAGAAGGACGAATGTCAATTTCTTGAACATTTTCTTGACTTCTTTTCCATTGCACAAAAGCTTCAATACTGAACGGATCATAAGATGGATCACAATCTGTACAGAAATAATTTTCATTTAACTGGTATAACTCCCAATGCTTATCGGACAAACCCAAACATTGTAAATGATACCAATAGCCACAATTTTCACAAGCTACCAACCTTTCCTTATCGGGATCTTTGCAGCACTTCACCATATTCATGGCACCATTCTTATTTTGTGATTCATCAGGTTCATCACCACAATTGATAGATCTAGCTGTAAGACTTGTTTTGGATCTCAGATTATAAGGATTACTTGATGCGTACATAATATAAATTTATGTACAAACTAGATTCACGAGAACAATGGTGTAAGTTAACACGCAGAACACATCACTCAAGATCGTGCTGATAACGTTCCACAATACTGGACCACCAATTATACTGTGACATTCACAATTCAATCATTTGCACGATTATATTTCGTTCATAAATATTTGAAACTAAAACTCGAAGGTGAAGATACAACTTCTATGGGTCTATATATTAGTGAAATAACTGAGTAATATGCAGTTCACTATTACTTATATTTCCATTTTTGTCAGACACACTACTACATAATGACTATTGATTCTCGTTGCTATAGCAACGTTAGAATTCCAAATATCTCGTTTATACAGCGTATAGTGCAATGAATAACATAAAACATAATTAACGTTGTACAAAGTAATAATTATACATTTTTTTGAACCGTTAATATAAAGTGATTTGTATAATATGAAATTAATAATTTCAATAAACATATAATTATATTGTGCGGATTCACAGGACCGTCACAGATTAAAGGTGCAATTCCCGCACTCAACTTTCTTTAAAAACTAAAACACTAAAACAGGTGAATAACAAGTGGCGTATGCTGAGTGCAAGTCCTGGTCTAGTTCCCTATGGCACGTGGTTCTAGGCTAAGGAGAAAATGAGAAGCCTATGCTCACGTAAATCCCAGGTTAAGCACATCCATTTTGCTAGTTCTTGACGCCTTCAAGGAAACCATTCCAACGTCAGCCAGGCTGCAAACTTCTAAGAATTCAGGTTGCCAAGTTCTAAGAACTCAGGATGCCAACTGATAAGAACTCAGGTTGCCAACTCATAAGAATTCAGGTTGCCAACTCATAAGAATTCAGGTTGCCAACTGATAAGAATTCAGGATGCCAAGTCATAAGAAGTCAGGTTGCCAACTCCTAACAATTCAGGTTGCCACCTCCTAACAATTCAGGATTGCAACTTCAGAATCGCCATTATTTTTTAATTAAAATGAGTAAACTTATTCACAGTTTCTAATGTTTATATTTTTCTACTGTATTTTACTCTCTATGCTTAAGGCTTCGCAGGTAGCATAGCTAGACTAGAATATACGCTGCTGGTGAATAAATATGAACGACGTAGCATTACACAAAATTAGGAAGAAAAAGAACTTGCGGGATTTTCATGAGGGGAGAACGCTCATAATCAAAATAGAACAAAATACCATCCTTTTAAAATCATCATAGCTTAGCAGCATGGCTGGGAAGAGACCTGCTCTCGGTCTCCAGCTCTTAAGAAATATAAAGTCTGCCCCCCTCTCTCTCTCTCCCTCCCCACCTCTTGAGAGAGAGAGAGATTGAGGCAGACTTCATATTTCTTCTTCTTCTTCATCATCCCTGCCTCTTTCTCTCTCTATCTCTTTTCTATGCCAACAAAAGTTATAACTGGGAGACATCACAAATATTATTCTCGAAAATTGGTTCAACCTGTAATCACGTTGCTCACTGTAGCTATAGTGAGAATAAATATGATTCCTTAATCATAAATCATGAGTATATCAAATAAAGTTTGTTGATTATCAATAGCTAGATAATGTATAGAATCTGCCTTGCTTTTCTAGCTCCCATCCACTCTTCATCCATCGTACATGCAGGGAGCTTTCAGACAGAAGGAACAGGCGACAAGCCACACGGGGGTTTACACTGAAGTTACAAGCGACAGGACCCCCTTCCGTTCCGTCTATGATAAAAGTATTCATCGCACGAGCAGTACCAACAGATCGAGGCGATTCTACGCTCGATATTAAGAAAACGACCCAATTTGAGCGACACGCAAGCGACAAGAAACACGTGGTGCTTCGGTTCGGAAGGTTACGTGTTGCTTGTCGCTTCTCTCCTGTGACTTGTTCAATGTAAGAAGCGACACGGAAGTATCACACTGAAGCAACGAACGACAGGGACACTTCAGTTTATAAGCAAGCATTCATCGCGCATGCGCAGATAACAACCCTCGCGACTATACTGTCTATACGGTATCCAGAAAACGGCCTAAGCAGAACAACAAGCAAGCGACAAGCGAGACGTGCAGCTTCGGATCGAAGAGTTTGCTGTAAGGAAGATTTGTTCACCAAAGTTACAGGCGACAAGCGACACGAGTCGCTTGGGAGCGAACTTTCAGTAGTCAATGCAACCTTTCGAACAGAAGACACACGAAAAGCTGCACGTGTCTCTTGTAGCCTCGGTCCGTTGTTCACGGATGCGGGGTGAATGTTTTTGTTCAGACTGAAGAGGATTGTGTCGCTTGCCGCTTGGGTGTGAATTGTACGTGTCGCTTGTCGCTTTGGTGTGACATTTCCACAAGATAGCTTTCAGTTTGAAACGACAGGCGACAAACGACACAGGGTTTTCACACCAAAGCCAGAAGCGACACGCTCCTATAGGGAGATTTCAGACCGGAGCGACAAGCGACACGCGACACATGTTGCTTTGGAACGAGCCAATCAACAGCAACGTTTCACAGCGTAGGAGCATGGCAGGCCGCACAAACCTGCGTTCGATTGGTGAAATCCTGAAGCGACATGTGTTACGGGTCGCGTGTCGCTTCGATGTGAAATCTCCCTTAGTCTATAAGCAAGCTTTCACTGTGAATTCACTACCAACAGACAGAGGCGACACAATGCAAGCTATTAAAAAATGGCCCAGTCCGAACGACACGCAAGCGACAAAGCAACACGTGCCGCTTGACATGTCCTTCCCGGACGTATGAACAGACTGTTGAAGTACACCATCCCGCCTGATAGATATGAATCTTGGATGTGAGTTACGAGATTAATGGAAGTGCATGAGAGAAAGACTGTGAGGTTACTGTGATTTCTTTTTGTGAGTTTCGTTATGATGTACAACTTTGGTTCCTTTTAAATTGGATAATCAAGATAAATAGATTCTGAATTCATATGTTAAAACGTAAGTTCTGTGTTTTTGTGTCTATTTACTGCAAATCTTAATGTTTTCCCATACCCTGGGAGGTATCACGCGTATACCAATATACAGTCTCATGTTGCTCATTCTCAATTTGTATTGAGCTAAATATATTCTTATGACTATTAATAATATCATATGGTTCACTCTGGCACGACCGTGTCACGCTTGCCGGTCTAGTCGCTTCCGTTCGGAAGGTTGCATTTATTACTGTGGGTTCATTTCCAAGCGACACTTGTTGCTGTCGCATGTCGCTTATTACTCCTATGACTTCAGGCAATTTTATGTTCTTTACGTCAAAGCAGAGTATCTAATTTCACAAGCTTTTTAGAGCCGCGGTGGTGTAGTTGTTAGGGCGTCTGACTGCCAGGCGGGAGACCCGGGTTCGAATCCCGGAGTGGGTGAATAAAGGTCGGAATTATTCCGCATTGTCCCCGCATAAAGCAGCTCCGGAGCTCAACAGCCTCATATGAATAGGTGCATGGGGGCAATCTTGGAGGACAAAAGCGGCCGGAGTGTGATGTTGATCACTTTGCCTCCAAAATGACCTTTCCCCCACATCCCGTAAATATGCCTTCTTGGCACTGTGTTATATGCACTTGGAACTTTACCTTTATCTAGGTGTTTAGTGTGAAATCTTTGAAGTTTGAAACCAGCACTCGAGGCTGCTGTGGATTTTGAGAAGAGGGTCGCAAATGAAAGAAGGGTCTCTTTGGGCGAGAAATTTTAAGACGATTGTCACCAGTATGGCTGGAACAGGGCCGTAGAAAACAATGGCAGTGACTACCTCCGGATCGTTTTGCGCAAGGATGAATGGAAGAGAGATCTTGGGGTAGCAGATAGTTGCCAGATTTAAGGTATTCTGAAGAAATTTCAGTAGGAAGATACAGGGACACGAGGCTAAAGTCTGGGTAAATTCGTTAAGGACAACGTGTGACGAATTAGGATTTTTCGAGGGGGAATCTTACAGATCTCTATTCCTGTAATAGAAGCTGTTTTGGGTTTCCAAAGAAAATTCTTTATTCCAAATAAATAAATGTTTGTAATTGATTAGTTATTTTGTTTATATTTTTTCGAGACGAGACGAGACTTTTCAGGAGCCGCCTCGTCCCGTCTCTCGTCTCGTCTCGAAAACGAGACGAGACAGGTGGTCAGTCTCGTCCCGTCTCGAATTTTAAAAAGCCTGTCCCGTCTCGTGTGCAACACTACCGTCCTGTTACGGAACCAAATAGAACCCATTAGAATGTGTGTGGATTTCTGGATCCTTAACAATCCCAGGGTTGTTAGTTTCCAGGGATTGTAAATAAATTCAATTCCGTCCGGAAGAGAAAATCAGCAAATGTAAATGGGTTCTAGGCCGTCAAGAACCTTCTTATGTATCAAGTATTTCAATTCGATGCAGGGACCTTTTTCCCGGATGAATTTAAATTCGGTGCAAGAACCTCTTTTCAACGAAACAATACGCAACTTGTACCGAATTTAAATTATGTGAGAAAAAAGGTTCCGGTACTGCAGCGGAACCCAATAGAACCCATTTCAATGTATGGGTCCCTGGATCTTGAACAACCCTGAGAGAAAAGCGAGTTTCTTTCTTTACCTGTACACGAAGAAGTGAGCGGAAACATCCATCGCTACACTTTAGGCTGCTCTCATACCGAACTAGGCTTCGTGGCGATTCCTCTCTCGAACCTTAGGCCACCCTCTGTTATCATCGTTCTCAAGCAAAAATCGCCTTCAAAAATTCATACAATGGGAGCTATAATACACAAAAATATATCATGAAGGCCATCCTCATCTTCCCATTCCTACTTGTTTCAACCATTTTATTTATTCCATTGCATCTGTTTTCTTCACTTCGGCTGAACTCAGTGGGCTAATGGGATGCTCTGACACCTCTCAGGTACGGATATGAGAAACACATGGCGTATGATGTTTTTCTTCTTCCTCCTCTTTCCCCTTTTGCCTCATAGCATCGGGCTTACCTCTATCCACTCCTGCCATCTCTCCCGTTCCGTTGTCATCCTCTTCATTTCTCTTATTAATTTTCCTTTATTTTGTCCTATTTCTTCTATTCCTTTTTCGAATGTCTTCCGGGGTCTACCTCCTGTTCTTCTTCCCTCTGTTCTAGCTTCCAATAATTCTTTTGCTTCTCTTCCGGGGTCTACCGCTTGTTCTTCTTCCCTCTGTTCTAGCTTCCATTAATTGTTTTGCTTGTCATCCGAGGTCTACCTCTTGTTCTCCTTCCCTCTGTTCTAGCTTCCATTAATTATTTTGCTTATCTTCCGGGATATACTTCTTGTTCTTCTTCCCTCTGCTCTAACTTCCATTAATTGTGTTGCTTGTCTTCCGAGGTCTACCTCTTGTTCTTCTTCTCTCTGTTCTAGCTTCCATTAATTATTTTGCTTGTGTTCCGGGGTCTACCTCTTGTTCTTCATCTCTCTGTTCTAGTTCCCATTAATTGTTTTGCTTTTCTATCTTCGTCCATTCCTACCACATGTCCGAACCATTTTAATTGTCTTTGCGTTAGTGCTTCTGATATAATTCTTCTCTGATTCTTTCATGACGTACTCTATCTCTTCTTGTTCTCCCAACCATTCTACAGAAGCCTTTCATCTCTACTGTCGTTATTTGTCTTACTTCTTTTCCTCTTACTGGCCATCTTTCACTTCCGTATAGTAAAATTGGTTCCACTACTGACCTGTACACTTGTAGTTTAGTTTTGGTGTCTATTTCCCTTTTTCCGAAAATGGCCTTGCTTAGTTAGTAGTATGCATTGTTATACTACAAGGGTTGGATAAAAAGTAATGGCAACACTGCTGTCCCGTGAAAGGGGTGAGTCACAGCGCCACAAGCGTTTCGTGGCTGATAAAGGGATGTCAGACGAGGAAGTATAGTGAGTGGGAGCGATTGTATATTATTCAGTCAAAAACAGCAGTGCTCTGAAGCAGAGGACGAGAGTGCAAGCGCCCTAACAATATGTTTAGGCAAGAAGAACAACGTCTCTTAGGCAGACGGTCAACGCAGCCTACTTCTGCACCTTCTTGCAACACCACCTTCGTCTCGCATTAAGAAGGAAGCGACGGCACGGTGTCCCATCATCCTGCTGGACAATGCAATGTGTCACACTGCGAACAATGTGACGGCGCTCCTGCATAACTGGTAGTGGGAGGTACTGGAACATCCGCCGTATTCACCGGTATGAGACCGTGTGGTTACGACCGTTTTGTCA
Source organism: Lepisma saccharinum (assembly GCF_977018435.1). Taxonomy (NCBI): domain Eukaryota; kingdom Metazoa; phylum Arthropoda; class Insecta; order Zygentoma; family Lepismatidae; genus Lepisma; species Lepisma saccharinum. The sequence continues at coordinate 25,183 of NW_028143529.1, forward strand.
AAATGAAGGAACCACTGGGCGGGAAGCACTACGACACGCGCGAAGCCATCATACGTGCTATAGGGCGGTCACTGTGGGACATCGACAGAGATGGACGCGCTGACGGTGTACGACGCCTTCCATGCGTGTGGCAGAAGGTCGTAGAGATGAGGGGCGATTACTTTGAAGGAATGTAACACGTGCTCCTCTGCCAATACAGTCAAGTACCAATTATACCAGTGTTGCCATTACTTTTTATCCAACCCTTGTAAATCATTTTGACACAGGCTATGGGAAATGGAGACTAGATAAATGAACAATATTTGTTTCTGAAGAAAGGTCCGCTCCTTCAGTACATTACTTTAAGGGCAATTCATTTTCTGAAGACAGTTTATTTTTAGATTCTTTCATAAATTTGCAACACTTTTTCTTCTAACAATGTAATCTGTGTAATTCTTGCAGTTCATATTACATTTACTGAAAATGGATTGAAGTAATATATTCGTTATATAAAAACAAGCAGGCGCTTGCTTGGGAACTTTCTGAACGCTCCCCGGCATATGATTTTGACATGACTGGCGAAGGTTTTGAGTGTTGACTCTGATTTAATGTTAATGAGTTGTTCCAAACTAATTGGCCAATATGGTCTGGGTTCAATATTCTTAAAAAATATAGCAATAATTTGAAGAATATTAGAGACATCGACTTGATATCGGGTATATTCACAGAGCGAACCTACCCATACCAGATATCAATAATAAATAACGTGATAAATAGTTAAGACGAAATTATTTTACCTTATTCTGCTGTATGATGGCATTTGAGCATGCCTACAGGGCGAACCTACCCATACGACAGAATAACTATATCTCGAAATTAAGGCGGCCCCCGTGGCGGAGTGGTTAGCACATCCCGGGTTCGAATCCTGGTCTGGGAATGGATGTTTGTGAGTGTCCATTCACGAATTTCATCATATCGACACTCATCCTCATCTTCGCAAATTACTATTATTCTACTGAATGATGGGATCACACCTGCCACTCCCAATGGGTGATGTAGCTAATCATCATTCATCCTCATAAATGGCGAGAGCACTTGTCATAAAGACAATTTAAATGCTTGGCAGCAAAAGGCACAACTGAAATACAATAGAAATGGCAAGTAGAAATGGCAAATAGTCACTCGTTGGATTTTAGAACCTTGAACCCGAATCATACATGGTAAGGATTAAGATAAATACCTGTCTAGACTTAGAAGAATGATGATCAATTTACTAACTTAGAGTAAAATAAAACTGAGCCCTCTCTAGGCTTCGTCGCTTCTTGACCTACGTCAGGATAACTCCTCCTTCCAATCTCTCCCCAAAGGTGCTCTTCTCAGTTTTCAATCTAATCGCAAAGTGAGTCACCTGCCAGTCTGTTTCCTCCTCTCAACATCTCTTACCCAAGACTTCCTATACGCTGATCAGTGAGTCTTTTCCTTCCTATTATTGTAAGCTGCTTACTCCTTGTTTACCTGTTGTAAACCTTGTAGCCTCAATATATCAGGAAATGGAAGTCTGCTGTGCATAACTCAAATACCGAGAATTATGGACAGCTGGTGTAAACAAGTGAATGAACTTAGGTGAAATGAAGCTTAGAGAAAGTTAAAATAAAAAATAAAGAATAATCCTATGGATTGATACGAATTAGTCGTAAGTGGCACAAAAAGCGAAGTAAAATAAAGCAATTCAATCAATCAGTCAATCAATCTCTAAGTTAATTTGAGAAGGAAGACAAAGTTCTTGAATCTTCCCATAATGGGAGCTGAGTATTTGAGATGTTAACTAGTGTTGTGCGATACGTCGTTCAGACGATATATCCCGATATTGAAAAAATAGCGTCCAGGAGATTGTCACGATATTTTGGCGATATATATATATATATATATATATATATATATATATATATAGTGTCTGCGATATATCGTCACGATATTTGGCGATATATATATCGTGGAGAATATATATCGCCGATATTACGATACGGAAAAATATCGTATCATTAAAACGATATATCGCGATATCGTCCATCCCTGATGATAACCCATCAGTTATAAAAATGCCCCAGAATTAGTTTTCGAGGGTGTATTTAAACTCCCGCATGCGAGAGAGCGCCTCCGGTGATACAAAAGATAAACATACAGCTGTGATATGCAGAATTAAATTGCGTACAATGGCAACATTTCTGAGATTAAATAGTATCTTACATAAAGTTGAATTTTATATGTCTAAAACATCAATTATAACCCTTGAAGTTTCACTTACATTCATGATACAAGCTTGTAAAGATGTCTTTAAATGTCCATAAGGCTTATAATACTAAGAACTTCAATTGAAATTTATCTCTTATGGCTTTCATTAACTTTAATTTCGAAACTGAGAAGAACATATTTGTAACTAATTGTCAACAATGAAATAATCTGCTTTGATAAAATTTACAAATATCATAAATGTGAAATTACTCAAGCTAAAAAAAAATAGGTAATTATATCAACCATTAAAATATGTACTAAAACTTTTATAATGTGCATTATGAACGAAAGAAAAAGAATAATTAAGAATAACACTGAATATGGCCGAATCTTTGATATGATTCGGGTGGGGAGATTGTATTCTCGTGTGACATTATCAAGAATTCTTAGGCAGAGCTGGTTGTAACGCCAGGATACTCACTTCGCTACAATCGGTTCCACAAATTTTGTTTCCATACTAAAAAGCATTGTACCGAGATTGAGTGATTGAGTTAAAATTTGTGGGTGGGTGTAAAAAATCACCATATCTAAAACCATTACCTTAAAGTTAAAAAGGTGATGTAAAAACACAAATAAAGAAATAAGGATAATTTAAAAATGTGCACAGAAACAGTGTAAAAGGCCAACACTTCTCGAACAGCTAAAACCATTTGAAAACCACAGGACAAGAAAGTGCTTTGTCCATTTTTTTTATTTTGCAAGTTTTCCTTGTTTTCAGCAAGTTCTTTACCTTCATATCCAACCAACACATATTTGTAATGGATGGAAAATGCACGGTACCTTCTTGTAGAATTCCTAGTTAGAAACTCGCTTTACAGAGCTATTTGATAGCACCTTTACCTCAATTTGGTTAAAAATGAACAAAGCCTTTGCTAAAATACTGTCGTAATCTCCCAACATGGATGAAATTCGAGAAGAATATGCCAAACACAAAAAAGAACATTACATACACGACACAGAGAAGGGTCCAGCCCTTACAGAAAATGTCCATGAGTGAGACGTCTCTGTCCATTGCGCCACCGGTGGGCTTGAAAGCGCGGAGCTTGTTACCCCGTTGCAATCTTACTGGCACGTAAAAAGGAGCAACGAATCGAAGTGTAAATGATCATTCTTCATTATAGATACTCGTGCATTGTTACTCATGCCTTGTAGGAAACAATCATGGTCGTATTATTGCGAGAAACGTTGCTTAGAATTTAGTGGGAGCGGAAAGTTTTTAAATAGAGCACACACAAAATATTTCCTCTCACAAAATAGTAGCCAAATCGGCTTTGATATGGAACTCAGCGAATATAAAGACATCCTTCTGCAGCACGTGAACGCTGCGAAAACTTACGTGATCGACACCTTTACTAGAATGGCTTCTAGTTGCCCGCATTGTGAGGTTGGGGAATGCGAGTTCTACGAGGTGGTGACCCAGTTTCTTCTCCTTCTTCAGTTCGCAGAGCTGCGAGTCAACACACTGAACACAACTGTCGAGTGCCTGCACCAAGAAGAAGACGGACCCAACATTGTGGAGGTTGACGATCAAGGACTGCCCATCGATCATCCTCAAGCCTTTGAAGTCGACGACCAAGTCGCAATCTTTCAACAAGCAGCTGTTGCCCACGAGGCTTTTCCAGAAGAGGGCCAAGCAGCGGACGAGGATTTGATTCACCCAGAGAACGTGGAACAGGCACACGTTGCCCCTGGCAACATTTTCTTTGGCCAACTTGAGAACGACGCACCTCAGGCACCGGTCGAAGAAAATGCACAGATGCTAGAGTATGACGATGTCGAAAACGAAATTCCTGCATTCAACTGGGACAACGTCGAGGGACCTGTCCCATTCTTCAGCTCGAGCGTGTCGGATTTCTCCGACACATTGGATGAATCTGATGACGAAGAATCATCTTCGCTGGAGTCTCTTCGGTTGCGGTACGAGCCCGTCGAGATTCAGCCTCGACCAAGCCGCCGGGCATTCAGGTTCGAGAGAGCCATGCGCCAGAGAGCCAGACTTGAAGGACTCGTAGTCGATGAACAGGCACTTGAATCACAATTAGCGGTGAACGAAGGAAAGCAGTTATTATATGTTGCAACTACGGACAATCCTCCCCTTCCGGAGGTTTCCAAAGATATTCTCCAACAAGAGTTACCACAACACTACGAAGCTTTGCGTCCCTTGGAGGATGCTAGATGCCAGAAACCCGAGGTCGACAAACGCCCATTTGAACCACAATCAGGAGGCAAAGAAACAGTTCAGCCGTTATTTGCTCCAGCAGAAAGCCCTCCCATTGCGGAGGTTTCCCAAGATTTTCCCCAACAAGAGTTGCCACAGCTCTACGGGGCAATGCGTCCTGTCGAGGAAGATAGGCGCCAGATAATCGACACCGACGAGCAGCCATGTGAACAGAAATTAGCGGATGACGAAGTTCAACTGTTACAAGCTTCTGTAGACAACTCTTCACATGAAGAGCCACCACAACACGACGAAGCTATGCTGCCTGTGGATGAAGAAGTGGAAGCGTTAGAACTAGACTTTGTACAGGAAGCGTTCAAGGTCATTCGGGAAAGTTTATGTAAAACGACTAGAGCATTCCAAAGGAAGTTAGAAAATGAGCGTATGGAATCTAGAGTGAAAGACGAGTGTTCTCAGACATTGAATGAGTTCAAGAGCGCTCTAGAAGCAAGAGCAATGGAGAATTTGAAAGATACTATGAGATTGCAAGCGAAACAACGGCAGGGGGAAAGTCTCGCTCAATCGAGACAGCTTAAGAAGTGCATAAATCGATCAGTAGCACAAATCAAGGACACCGTGGTAGACGAGCTTAAACACAGCTACCGGGAAATTGTGGCAGGAGCAAAGCTCAGAAGAAAGATTAAGAAGCCAACGAAACGCTCGAACTTCGTGCAGTGTCTTCGCAGGTGCTGCTGCTGTGCAGCCTGCAGCTCCTCCAGTTAAAATAGGCATACCTCCTTGCTTTAAAAAATATTTACCTGTATATATAGCAAAATTTACTGTGCCGAATTAATGAGTAGAAATAGTGACGTCCAGCTCGGTAAAGCTAATAGACATCGCAGTGTTTCATCAAAACAAGTAGGACATATAGTAAATTTGAGTTGATGCCAATAGGAAAATAGGAAAGATGCAAGATTTGTAGGCGTGAACCAACACAAAAGCCAATTGCAGGAGATGAATCTAATTCGGCGAGGCGTTAACACCAACAGCGAGATGAGCGGATGATGAATGAGAAAGCACAACTGCTTGAATGTAACCTACCCTAAGAGGGCTGAGGGGAGTGTTACGGTTACACTCATTCTTTCATGAAACAGATTGCTTGCATATTGTCAGTGTGGAAGAAGTGTAGGGTGAATGTTTCAGGAAGAGCAAACCAAGAACGAGTTCAATGTTTCCTCAGAAGGAATTGTCTATCAGGAAACCATTGTCATGAGTTTACAAACTGTCTAGTTCCTGTGGTTTATGAAGAAGTACCCATGTTAAGCAAAGGCATACAGTCTAATCGCAAAGGCGTTATCACCAGCCGCATGACGAGTGGATGTAGAAGGGTAATCATCGTTTGATTATGGTAATGTACTCTATGAAGGCTATGAGTATATTTACTATTGCCTCCATCCATCCGAGACATGGAATGCTAGGACTAATAGTGAAATCATCGCTGATTACATCAGACATTAAAGTGAAGCATTGTATGCAGTTGTGATTATCTTCTTTACCTGCACCCTATCATATTGAGGCTATGAGTAGGATTGCGGTTTCAACGACATGAAAAATCAAATCCATCACCAGCGTCGAGTGGATGTGAAAGGCTGACCATCTTCGTATCGTCCCTTATTGAGGCTAAGGGTAGACATACTTTTTCTCCATCCGTTCGAGACAAAAAATGCTAGAAAGATTCTGTCGGAAACTTAACTAGACATCAGGGTAATGAAAAAATGTATTCTCAGCATTGTATACAGTTGCATTTGTCTTCTTCCTAGTACCATCTCTACAACACCCAAGCTAGGCAAAGACAAGACAGATATCACCTAATCAGCAGTGACAGACGTGTGAATATAGAAGGTTCCTTCATGGTATTCTACCCTATGAAGGCTACGGGTAGAATGCCTATATCCGTTCGAGACATATGCTGCGACAGATAAGTGAATGCGTCGGGAAACATTAAGTGATTGATAAATTTTTATCCTACGATCTTGTACACAGATTGCAACACTGTACTTTCGACACAACGCCAACGCCAGGCAACCAAAAAAATCTTCTGACACCAGTGACGAGGCGAGTAAATATAGAGGGTTGCTTCATGGTATTCTACCCTTTGAAGGCTAGGGTAGAATAACTGTTCATCAAACAGAGACCTGGGACGAATGTGTTTACTCCTTGTTAAAGTTGTAGAAGATGAAAGCGCCGACGTTAGATATCCCAAGACGAACATCACAAGAGTGCAAAAGCAAACTTTTCCTTAGAATGAACTTTTGGAACTGCAACCATTGTACTTAGGTTGCAAAAATTAAAAGGATGTGATTTCACTGAGATGTACCATACATAGCATGTAGAACAAAATAAGTGTCAATTTGTGTACGATTAGCGTTATACATTATAACCAGTAGTTGAAGTCACGTAGATTTGAAAATATTTTGTTGTAGTAAGTAAAGCAGGAGGTGAAAAAAGTATGCAAAACTGTTTTCTTTAATGTATCTCTTTACTCATATACTTGTTGGGAGAGACACTGCGCTTTGCAACTGTCCTGGGTCAACGAAGTTAGTAATAATTTGTGTTTTATACAGCGTATATTGATACATTTCTAGATTGAATTGTATCTTCTGCAAATATGCTGTATAAAGAAACAAACTGCCGGAGTACTAATTGAGGCGAGTGTACATCACGCTGAATATTAACAACATACGTTACGAGAAGGATGAGCACACTTTTATGCAATTTAAAAAGTGAATTTCTAGTCCTCGGCGTTCCAATGTGTTTCCATAATATTATGTAACTTAGGTTGCAAGAATTTAAAAGAGCACAGACTAACATCGCAAGGTATTATTTCACTCTAAATAACCAGATACAAACTCAGTTGTCTTTCTTTAGCACGACATTTTAGAATCAAACTTCCTATCAAACAAAGAAACAAATTGAAATCAACAACATTAAAAATATTGACATTGATACAGCGTTCTTAATCTCAACGCTTCCGTGTTAATTTATAATTCATATGTACAATAGAAAGAAAGTAAATACTTGTTATTTATGAGTGTAGAAGACAGATACAGTTTACGGCTAAAACAAATTCGAAAGTACCATCACGTGATCAGCGGCGAAAGAATATTTTTGATTTAGTATAACAAAGTTATTTCTCTCAGATACATGCACATAAAATTAAAATAAAATAATTTTGGAAACGATAGATGACATTGTAGTTTTATCAAGAATGAATGACAGTGTTGCCAACTCAGAATGAGGTATTTACTGGAACATATATAGTTCTATTCGTGATTCAAGTTACAATTTAGGGTCTACTGCTGTTGCAATGAAGAGGACCAAGGTTCGATCATTGCTGGACGCAGGTGGTGGTTCTGATCCCACTATAAACTGTAGGCCCAGTCCCGATTAGTCTATTTGTGTATAATATGGACTTCAAACAATCTTTGGAAAATAGTAATTCTGGCGCCGCCATTATGACCATTGAAAGTGGGGGCCAATATTTGATTTACATTTATCAGTAGAGCGTAACGCTTGATAAAGTTCTATTCTCGCAGTAGTGGATGATTTGAACTTGTACATAATTACCGTATGCTGCGAATCGCATACGAACTCTGGAACGTGTAAAGAAATGGGATATAGGGTCTTTCTTTCCCGTTTGTGCGCCTGACGGCGGCACGCTTGGCGCGCGCTCGGACGCCAACTCCCGTAAAATCACGATCCATACCTCCGCTATGGAAACCGCTAGCTTCGAAATGACTTCAAGTTGTCAGAATTATAGTTACAATTACATTCAAAATTAACACGTTAATTGTCACGGGGATGTTGGAAATGTCCTCGTGCATCCACTCGTTTTTGGCACGGTTTTAGGAAATTTGAAGGCTGATCCCGGAGATTTGTTTTAAATTTTATGCAATAATAGGCTAAAGAATTTGCCATAAAATGCCTTTTCTTGTTCCTTGGCCAGATAATGTAGGCGTTTATGTTTAAAAACCGTCTCGTGACATTTCTGAGTGGTATTCATTGATTGATTGAGTTGGTGTTTTAAGTCCACTTTATGCACAGTAAGGCTAATCGGGACTAGACCTACAGTTTAAAGTGGGATCCGAACCACTATGTGCCTGAGTGTATAGTGTTCCTTTGTGACTGTTTAGTTACTTTCGAAGATAACAGATTTTTCAGTGCCTAATCCATGAAAATGATGAAAAATGTTCAGCACGTTTAGTTTGATTTGATTTGATTTATTTTACTTCGCTTTCTGTGCCACTTTTGGCTAATTTGCGAAGATGGAGATGAGTGATATGATGAAATTGATGAATGAACACTCACAAACATCCATGCCCAGGCCAGGAATCGAACCTGTAGCGCGATGTGCAGACGATTAGTGCCTATTTTGTATTTTGTTCTTATTTGCCTGCTTATTTTGAGAGTTTTAGTGCCTATCAATCCTCTCTTATATTTCTAATAGCGATCACCGTTGATGGTGTAAATAACATAGGACACTGAAAAGTATCATATAAAAATTTTGTAACATTTTGAAAACTGTTAGTAATTAAACTTGCGAGAATTCTTTCAGTCTATAATGATGAAAACTTTTCATAATCGCAGAGACTATATTTCTATAAAGAAAAATCAATACTGGCGTCGAAAGCGTAGGGACGGAAGGGCACGGCCCTTAATAATTGAGAAAAAATATTTTGGAAGGTGGCAGATCGGACTCTCACAGATGCCAATTTTTACTGTAATGACCTAATATGTTATGGAAATTATTGCAAATTCATTCCTGCAGTTACAATCATTAAAGTGTCAATTACAATCAAAATCAAAATAAGCACAAGAGATGATGGAAATGGTGTCCTCTTGCATCCACATATTTCTGGCATCTTTTCAGGAAATTTTCATTTACACGCAACAGTTCAGCTTCTGAAATTGCTTCAGTTTCTCTCCTGATATTCTCCTTCAGTTTTAATATGTGGGGGTTTGTTGCATAAACTTTATTTTTCAATTTCCCCCATAGATAAAAATCGCATACGGTGAGATCAGGGGACCGCGATGCATACGTGTGATAACTTTCCTCACGGAAACCGCCATTTTCTTAACATGCAATTGAACGCTCGATGCACTGTTGCCAAACTTCCCTCTAATCAAAGCAGTCCGCATTCCACATGCTCTTCTCCCTCGTGATTGTCACTGTCACTGTCATTTTCGTCATGCTCGCCGTATTTTTGTATGGGATTGTAGAGCTTTCCCGCTAGCCTGAAAAATTCTAGCCTACGGTACGATCCTAACAGTGTGGCAACGCTGTAGACAGCGTAGCTGATTGGGAACGTCATGTGTTCATATCATGAAACATGGTTTCCATGCTTGTATACGGAGAATGATCGCGGTAATTGAAAAGCTTATTTTACAACTTCTACACGTCAATTAACAATTTCAACACGTCACCCCCACATGTTAACCTCAGATAGGCTACTTCATCGGGACTACGTATTTCGTGAGTATAAGAAGTAGAATAGAAATTACGGAAGCGTCCGGTATTGTAAAATCTTACCGCGAGACTCCCCGATGGCGCAGTGGTAGCGATGTCGATTTGTAATCAAGGGGTCCCGGGTTCGATAGTGGCTCATCGTGGTTCGGATCCGACTTCAAACTGTAGGTCCAGTCCCACTCAAATGATAATCCTTCCACTCGTTTGCCCCTTCCCCCCGAACAAATTCAATAAATATGTGAACGGTTCAAGAAAATAATTACAATCTGGTGTTTCCTCCGTTAATATTTTGCTCGTGAATATTGAATGTTCAAAAGTTATGGATTGGTTGATTGATTTGGTATATTTTACGAGGGTGAATCAAAAAGTAAGTTACACCCCCTGTAAAAACAAACAAAACACATTAGAAAGAAAAAAAAATATTGGACAAAAACGCATGAACATTTAACTTTTTTCGACATAGTCACCAAGGTGTTCCAAGCATTTGTGTGACCAGTTTCTCGATTCCTTGTGTAAAAATTCCGTCGAATTTCTTTGAACCACTTTGAGACTGCTTCCTGCACTTCCTCATCTGACACGAAACGCTGACCCCCTGGGTCTTGTTTGAGACGACCGAAAAGGTGGTAGTCACAAGGTGCCAAATCGGGGCTATAGGGAGGGTGAGACCACACTTCCCACTTGAATTTCTGCAGTAAATCCTGTGTGACACCAGCTGAATGGGGGGTAGCGTTGTCGTGATGAAGGACAACCCCATCACTCATTCTTCCGGGCCTTCGACCTTTAATGGCTTTTCTCAGCTTCTTTAATGTCTCACAGCATGTTGGCGTATGTCAAGTTGGCCCCCCAAGTGAATGGGCTAGATGAAAACAATATTGGGCCAGAATCTACACTTAATGGGCTAAATGGGCTAACAATTATTTCTGATTGGGCTAACTCCGTTTACGAGATATTCGGATTCAAAAAATGGGGGGCCAACTTGACGCCAGCCCCCCAAATGAATGGGCTAGCAAAACTAACCAATGGGCTAGATTCTCTGTTGAATACAAGGAATGGGCTAACAAGAAATTTTGATTGGGCTAACACCGTTTACGAGCTACACGGTTTCAAAAATTCGGCGCAAGGCGTCAAGTTGGGTCCCCAAATGAATGGGCTAGCAAAACTAACCAATGGGCTAGATTCTCTGTTAAATGCAAGGAATGGGCTAACAAGAAATTTTGATTGGGCTAACACGGTTTCCGAGATATCCGGTTTCAAAAAATGGCGGCCAACTTCACGCCAGCGCCCCAAAATGAACGGACTTAAAAAATTAACAATTGGGCTGGATTCTCTATGGAATAGACGCAATGGTCCAACAATTAGTTCTGACTAGGCTAACACCGTTCACCAGATATTCGGCTTCAAAAAAGGGGGCGTGGCATCAAGTTGGCCCCCCAAATGAATGGGCTAGCAAAACTAATTAATGGGCTAGATTCTCTGTTGAATACAAGGAATGGGCTAACAAAAATTTTTGATTGGGCTAACACGGTTTTAGAGTAATTCGGTTTCAAAAAATGGGGGCCAACTCAACGCCAGGGCCCCAAAATGAACGGACTTAAAAATTAACTATTGGGCTGGATTCTCTATGGAATGGACGCAATAGCACAACAATCATTTTTGATTGGGCTAACACCGTTTACGAGCTACAAGGTTTCAAAATTGGGCGCAAGGCGTCAAGTTGGCCCCCAAATGAATGGGCTAGCAAAACTAACCAATGGGCTAGATTCTCTGTTGAATACAAGGAATGGGCTAACAAGAAATTTTGATTGGGCTAACACGGTTTTCGAGATATCCGGTTTCAAAAAATGGCGGCCAACTTCAGCCCAGCGCAACAAAACGAATGGGCTAACAAAACCTATTATTGGGCTGGAATCTCTATGGAGTGGACGCATTGGCACAACAATTATTTTTGATTGGGCTAACACCGTTTACGAGCTACACGGTTTCAAATATTTTGCGCAATGCGTCAAGTTGGCCCCCCAAATGAATGGGCTAGCAAAACTAACCAATGGGCTAGATTCTCTGTTGAATACAAGGAATGGGCTAACAAGAAATTTTGATTGGGCTAACGCGGTTTTCGAGATATCCGGTTTCAAAAAATGGCGGCCAACTTCAGCCCAGCGCAACAAAACGAATGGGCTAACAAAACCTATTATTGGGCTGTAATCTCTATGGAGTGGACGCATTGGCACAACAATTATTTTTGATTGGGCTAACACCGTTTACGAGCTACACGGTTTCAAAAATTCGGCGCAAGGCGTCAAGTTTGGCCCCCAAATGAATGGGCTAGCAAAACTAACTAATGGGCTAGATTCTCTGTTAAATGCAAGGAATGGGCTAACAAGAAATTTTGATTGGGCTAACACGGTTTCCGAGATATCCGGTTTCAAAAAATGGCGGCCAACCTCACGCCAGCGCCCCAAAATGAACGGACTTAAAAAATTAACTATTGGGCTGGATTCTCTATGGAATAGACGCAATGGTCCAACAATTAGTTCTGACTAGGCTAACACCGTTCACCAGATATTCGGCTTCAAAAAAGGGGGCGTGGCATCATGTTGGCCCCCCAAATGAATGGGCTAGCAAAACTAATTAATGGGCTAGATTCTCTGTTGAATACAAGGAATGGGCTAACAAAAATTTTTGATTGGGCTAACACGGTTTTAGAGTAATTCGGTTTCAAAAAATGGGGGCCAACTCAACGCCAGGGCCCCAAAATGAACGGACTTAAAAAATTAATTATTGGGCTGGATTCTCTATGGAATGGACGCAATAGCACAACAATCATTTTTGATTGGGCTAACACCGTTTACGAGCTACAAGGTTTCAAAATTGGGCGCAAGGCGTCAAGTTGGCCCCCAAATGAATGGGCTAGCAAAACTAACCAATGGGCTAGATTCTCTGTTGAATACAAGGAATGGGCTAACAAAAAATTTTGATTGGGCTAACACGGTTTTCGAGATATCCGGTTTCAAAAAATGGCGGCCAACTTCAGCCCAGCGCAACAAATCGAAAGGGCTGACAAAACCTATTATTGGGCTGGATTCTCTATGGAGTGGACGCAATGGCACAACAATTATTTCTGAGTGGGCTATCACCGTTTACCAGATATTCGGTTTAAAAAAAGGGGGCACAGCATCAAGTTGGACCCCAAAATGAATGGGCTAGCAATACTAATCAATGGCTAGATTCTTTGTTGAATACAAGAAATGGGCTAACACCGTTTACGTGATATTCGCTTTCAGAAAAGGGGGGTTTGGCGTCATTTGGCCCCCCCAAAGGAATGGGCTAACAAAACTAACCAATGGGCTGGATTCTCTATACAATCGACGTATTGGCCCAATAATTATTTCTGATTATACTTACATGATTTTCGACATATTCTGTTTTTTTTTTAAATATGGCAAATTGCATCAGTTTTGTTTACTATAGAAAGGTTTACAAAAATAACGAAAGAGCTGGATTGTTTGTTGAATGAATAGAGCGGGCTAATATATTTTTTTATTGAGGCCATTTTAGATGTATTCAGTTTACAAGAATTTTTGATGGGGCCGTGTAATAACGAATTTGCTGGATTGGATAACTGACGTCGATGTCAAAATAAGACACAGGATTGAAATAAAGACTAACTTAAAGGGACAACGGTAGATGGCAGCACACAACATAGAATAACTTTCAATTGGAATAAAATGTTCGGTAATGAACATTTTTCAATGAATTTGCTATAGTAAATTTAGCAAATAAGTGTTATAATGAAATTCATAAATATGAAGCATGAGGAATCATAAAACGAGTCACAATTAACGTTAATGCCTTAATTGTTGTGTACAGATAAGCAACTTTTGCCTTAAATCAACATAAACCTATACATTGGGATTAATTAGAACGTGTCAGTTAGAAACAATAATAGGAAACAGGACACAAAATTAAATTCTTTATCATCTACAATAATCTGCTAATAAGTATAACTTTTGTGCTAGATTCCCCACGAAATACACTACAATCATAATGCGTGTACGTTAATAGTTTATCTCTCCAAGATATCCATCTATGGAAAACCTGAAATAAATCGATTAGGTAGCAGACAATGTCGACTGTAATAAAACAATGTGATATCCAAAGAGAATATTTGGATGGATTGCGAACGGTCTCATCTACATATACATTCATGGGGATTAATTGGAACTTCACGGTTGCTCCATAAGACACAGGGGAAATGTGTATGCAAGGAAAAAACATTTGAGGAAGCAGCCGAAAAAAATTTATTTCTTATCTGCCACAACAATGTATTGACAAAGATAAATATTGGGCTAGATTCACCACCTAATGCACCACAATTGCCATAAATACTCAACGCTTGTAACTGCATAATTTTACCATACGGTGTATGGAATGTTCAGCCTTATAAGATGGTTTCCGTAAAGGGAGAGATCAATTTCAGTCCACCCAATGGACAAAAGAGAACAGAGAAAGATCATAGGAGTAGAACCATTCTGTTCTGTAATCAGCATTTTAACATCCTTGTGAACACTATATTTATATATATAAAAATGTGATATTTCAGTTCAGCATACATTATTTATCTCACATGAATAAGATTTTCGTCATTTTTAAGATCCTTACCTACAAAAGGTCCACGTTTGAAACAAAATCGAAGAGAGTAACTTCCACTTATTTATTTTTTATAATAAATTTAACAGAATCAACAGCTACAATGTGTTTATTATCATGGGATACGTCATCTACATTTCTTCCCTAAATAGAATATGTTAGGAACACTTATTTACTTCATGTAAACAACGAAATGTAGGATTAACACATATAGAAAAACAGAGCATGTTCGAGGGCTTTTGCCAGGTAACATTAATGTTGCATCTAATAGACAATTACGTAAATTGTTGCGGATCGTCTGTTTACACTACACTCTACACCTTCTTTTATAAAATATGTGTATTACGTCTGGAACTTGTATACATTAATATATTTTTAAAACTCTCTACATGGAAAAGTTTTTGAATCTTCATTTTTTACCTTGAAAACATTAGTTCTGCATAACATTAGAAGAAGTATCCAAAATAAAATTGCATTGGGAATCCACACACACACACACACACACACACACACACACACACGTACATAGGAAAATATGAAATGTGTAATTCCTAACTTATAAACCTATTATCTAGAAATACAATAATTTTACCTACTGACATCAAATATTTAAACACTTTCTTGAAAATGTCTGGTTTCTTTGAAATGTATCATGGCCATTTCTTTCAGGGATTATTATTACAAAAAGCAGTAACGTACCTTAGCTTTAATACTAAAAACAAATTAATGCAGCTACAGTAATCTTCATTATAATCACTGATGCATTACAGAAGGAAAAGGAAAGGAAAACGCTAATATGATCTCAAATATGTATTTTAATTAAAAAATTGCTAAACTGAAATCGTAATTTTATATTAAGACTAAATAATCAATTATATTTAACACCCTTACTAAGTACAATGACTTGTTTTATCGAAAGTAATCCGTGAATATATCATTACTGGCAAATCACTCTTATCGTTTCAACTATTTCTCATGTTTCTGTACATTTTCAGAAACTTATTTCCACCTTCACTATGAAAAAAATATGCACGTAATTAATTTTACTCAACCTAGATAACACATGTATTTTAAAGACTGTAAACACACATTCTCAAGTCTATTCTAATCGTTGATTTTACTGGAACTACTTTTCCAGCCATATCATCTGCTTTCTGCCACCGTCCATCTCGCCTACGGCAGAATGCTACGTAATGGGAACTTTTCTCTTGAATTACACCTCGTAGAGTATACCTAGAAACGAATGATCAAATGATACAGGTTCTTTTCCTAGATGACAAGTGTAAAATTTATATAAAGACTTTCCACCACAAATTATTGTATCACAATACTTTACAGTAATTAAAATCTTGGGTGTGCTTCATGCATTCCTTTTCAAGAATAATTCTAAAAGTTAAAGCAAGGGAAATGTATTCATTATTTAGATATACAGAGAGAAATAACTTAAAAATTTCGTAAACATAAGATGAGTGGGAAAATGTATCTCGTTTGGTTATAGGGCCTATTGAAGAAGAGTAATAAGCTACGGTTACACAAAATTAAAGACAAAGATAGCTTAATCAGCTGTACTTACGAAAGAGGAGTCTGTCTTAGGCACGCTTTAGACGGAAGTATTTCCATTTAACATTTTTGCCAGCTGAAATGCTTCCAAAAATCTTGTACAGTCTTTTTTATATCAGACAGCACTTTAGTCCTCAATGAAGAATTTCACGTAACATTCCGGTTAAAATTGGTGAATATGATGATGCGAAGCGTGCAGAGAACGTTGGATAATTTATGCAGCACGCAATACATAGGAGTTACTCGGTTTTCATTTCATGAGTAATAAATTTAAAGAGGAGGAGATGTAATTTAAAAGAGGAAATAGTTATTTAATTGAAGAGATATCGTGTAAACATTAAACAAACTGAAACTCTACAACTAGTTTATTCTTCCAAACCTGTACTGCATGTGCTACAAAGTGCGTATGTCTTTAAGCAGCACTATGTGAAGTGATACATTGTTAACATTTCACTCTGCCACCATTACGTCTGCACTCGTGACCTATAGCTGTCTTGTGATTGGTTATGCCACGCGATATCCTAATGAAATTAGGACCCATTCTATGTGTGAAATATGAAATGACATCAAAAAGATTTCTTCCCTTCAAATTGCAGAATTAGATCATACTAAAAATGTTAAGAAAAATGCGAAGTAAAATGCTTTCGTCTAAAGCGAGCCTAACTCTCCAATCCTAGGTTGAACCTTCATTCTGCAGATTTTTATATAAATTACCAATACAACAGAGTAATATTATTATAAAACATGGAAATGAAAGAAACCAACTTACTGGCCTCCTAAAATGTACCATCAGAGTAAAAATGTATAATGTAATTTGCAAGTAATAAAGTTTTATGAATGTAAAAGTAACTACATACAAATAAAAAAAATAACAATCTAATGCGTTTAAAATGCCAAAGAGTAGTACAGGTGGCCGGGTTCACAAACCGAAAATGAGGCTCGGTGAGGCTCGCCTTAATGGATTTCTCTCGTAAGGCATGAGCCTCATTTTCTCGCAGTGTTGCCAGCTCACCCCAAGAATATTTCACCATGTGATATTTTACAGGCGAAGCTAACCTACAAATGGGAGTTGGCAACACTGGCAACATCAATTGCGGTTTAGTGTTGCCAACTCACCTTAAGAATATTTCACCATGTGATATTTTACAGGCAAAGCTAACCTACAGAGTAGTGCAGTGGCACGGGTTGACAAACCGAAAATGGCGCTCGGTGGCGCTCGCAGTGTTGCTAACTCCTCACTTGAAAAAATCACCAAGGTTTTTGTTTTTGGGTCTAACCTAACCTCAAGCAAGGAGCTGGCAACGCTTGAGGCTTTCTCGCAGTGTTGCCAACTCACCCCAAGAATATTTCACCATGTGATATTTTACAGGCGAAGCTAACCTACAAATGGGAGTTGGCAACACTGATTAGTGGAGGTGCACGGGTTCTGCAACATCAATTGGCGATCAGTGTTGCCAACTCACCTTAAGAATATTTCACCATGTGATATTTGACAGGCGAAGCTAACCTACGAATGGGAGTTGGCAACACGGATTAGTGGAGGTAGCCGGGTTTACCAGCATCAATTGGCGATCAGTGTTGCCAACTCACCCCAAGAATATTTCACCATATGATATTTTTACAGGCGAAGCTAACCTACAAATGGGAGTTGGCAACACTGACTAGTGGAGGTGCACGGGTTAAGTGCCATCAATTGATGTTGCCAGTGTTGCCAACTCACCTCAAGAATATTTCACCACATGTTATTTTACAGGCGAAGCTAACCTACAAATGGGAGTTGGCAACACTGGTAACATCAATTGCGGTTCAGTGTTGCCAACTCACCCCAAGAATATTTCATCATGTGATATTTTACAGGCGAAGCTAACCTACAAATGGGAGTTGGCAACACTGGTAACATCAATTGCGGTTCAATGTTGCCAACTTACCTGAAGAATATTTCATCATGTGATATTTTACAGGCGAAGCTAACCTACAAATGGGAGTTGGCAACACTGACTAATAGAAGTGGCCAGGGTTGCGTCCGAATCAGCAGCAGATGTCACCTAGAGCGCTGTTCCATCCGGGACTCAGCCAATCTCTGTTGTCCGAATTTGCGGTAGACGTGGAGTCGGAGGGAAGAGCAGAGAGGCGCGACAGATGCACGCTTGAACTCGCTGTGACGCTGCGCTTGGCAGCCATATTCTAATTTTCACTTTGTACAGACAACATTTACTGATTAGAGGATGTAAAACTCTATATTTTAATATTTTTTCGATAATACTGAATGCAGAAAACGTAAATGATGAAATAGCGTGTTATATTTTTAATGTGAGTAGTTAGGTGGAAATCATTGTCATGTTTGTTTGCGCCCCAGAGCGCGGTGGGTGAAGTTCGGGCTGACACCTGGCGGGAAAAGTGACAGCCGTACTACAAGGGGACATGCAGATTCGGACGACTTGGACGCGACTTCGAGTGTACGCGAGAGCAACGGGGAAGAATGGGATGGAGCGCTTGCCAATCCGGACACGGCTTTTGTAAACCTCTCTCGGGAACGATGTGCCACACACGCGCGCGCGCGCCTATCGGTAGATTACGTTTCGCGTATTTATTCGTTGCGCTGACACAGCGTGATGAGTAAATAATGCATTTTCTCATTTTTGAAGTACGAATGCACTTTATCGTAATCTTCCAAGTCCCGGGGACACTAATGTTTGTATATCGTGACTTTTGTAAACCTCTCTCGGGAACGATGTGCCATATACACGTGCACGCGCTGGCGCCTCTTATTATTTTGTGCAAGAAAAAGATGTTAAACCTGTTAAAACTGCTCTGTAACCCTCTCGTTCTTCACGTCGTGGACGAAGGACTTCTCGGCGACCAGGATAACGCTGCACACGGTATCATCGGGCAGCGCGTCGTGGAACTCGCAGATGATTTTGATGTTGGTGCGATCGTTGACCACCACCTGCTTCCTCTTCGTCGTATTGATGACGAACATCGGCCTGCGGATTTTGAATTCGCTGGGCGTGTAGTACACGTCCACGTTTCCCTCGGTCACGCGCTTGTAAGCCGTGTAAGCTTCGTAAAGTTTTAGGTAATCGTCTTTGGTCATGTCGAGGTTGTAATTCTCGCGCGGGAACACTTCGTTCCTACCGTTCTTCAGGTAAACATTTTTGATCTTGCAGTCGTCGAACTTACTGGAATCTTTTTCCTGGTTGTTATCGCGACCGGTTTGAAAGAGCACCACGACGAAATCTGGCATGTCGAACTGTATGTTGTTGAACTGCGTCGTCACGTCGAATTCCATGTGACTTCCCGATGCCACCTTCTGCACGTACTGGTAACCGTGAAAGTGAATCGGCACCTGCGGACTCTTCAAGATCTCCGCTTTGTACTTGAGGGCGTAGTTCGTCTCGTATTCCACGATCGGCATTCTCAACTCCATGCTCCGGATGACGCACTTGGCTGCTTCGGGTAATGTGTTGGCTATCGGCGTGCCGTCGGCGTTCAAGTTGGTGTATCGCATCAGTGCGCCGTTGTCGTTGGCCGCTCTTCGAAACGTGACGCGCAATCCTCCCTTCCACATGATGTCCTTGTAGTCCGAGAAGAATCCCGGCAGCAGACGCATGGGAAAGAGCACCGTGTGACTTTTTGTTGATATTTTTGTTCCCGCTTCGAATCCTCCCGCTTGATAGTATGCCGCGTCTGTTTTGGATAATTTCAATGTTCCCACTGCCGTCGACGTGATGCCTGGATAATCGATTCTGTCGATGACGGTGTTGTGTTTCCTCACCTCCACCTGCGAGAACAGATGAGGCACGAAGTTGTCCACGAGTATCAAATTTGCATTGGGCGGAAATGCTTCTCCGCTTTCCTTCTTCACCACGTCGAATTGAAGGTAGAGGTCTGCTCTGTGAGGATGAACAAACCCATCCCCTACGTCCACGTCGTATTCGATCTCCCTGTTTGCTTCGTTGAGATTGGCGAACGTGCGACGGTTTGGAGGAAAAGATTGCAATTCGTAACTTTCGATTTGTTCCATTTTCACTATGTGTGTTATTTATTATATGTTGATCTCCACGATGGCCGTCGTAGTGGCACCTGCGAAATCCACCACCTCTCCTTTCTCGTTCGTCACCACCAACTCTATGTCGTCTATGCGGTTGCGACATACTGGAAAATAGATCGGCGAAGAGGGTGTGTAGATGATCGGTTCCATGAATTCGGAATTGGGTTTGAATGTGGCGATGATTCCCGTCTGCTTGTGACTTCCTAACAATCCGTCCGAGGATTTCGTGATCATGCCTTCCGCCACGTTGCAGTGAACGTTTAGAGTCTCTATGGCTAGAAATTTAGGAATGTTGGTTGCTGTGTGTTTGATGCCAGCTTCGAGTTTTGTGTTGTTCTCGAAACCTAAAAGTTCTCCCATGGTGCCCAGGTTTATGGTTTCCGTCGCCGATAGGATTTCCACTCTGTGCGTGACCGAATTTTGAGAAAAATACGTGCCTTTGGGTAATTGAGCTTGCAAAGTGGAAAGATTGTATTGGCCTGGCGTGACGATGATGTGTTCGTTTCCGACGCTAATTTTGTTGTTGTGCTGCGTGACGTTAGGTATGAGGTACATGCTGTAGAATGCACGCAGAGCTACGGATTTAGGATAGACGATGTCGTCGTGCAGCGTGAGTTTCAAGATCGAAGATTCGCTCGTAAGATGGAACACGCCCATTGTGTTTAAGATTCCACAATGCATTCTGAAAATGTTCCACCGACGGGTTATTTATTTTAGACATGTATGCGAGAACGGAAAGGCAAAGGTGGCCGCAGTTAACATCAGTGAAACCTTGGATGCGTTTGTCATTGTAGTAGAGGTTGGCAACACTGAGATACTTCACCAACCTGGCAGGTGGTGTGCCACCAAACGAATCGAAAACAAATGCATTGTTATCGTCAATTTTGAGGTAGCATATCCAATGTGTACCAGGATTTTTGTAACTGTCCAGGTTGACCACGCTATACTCTTTTTTTTTTTCACAGCAGAGGGTAGAGAATCGGACATGAAAACACCCCTGAAGTTTTTTATTCCCAACAGTTCGATCAGAGATTCAATATCGAAGTTGGACAGGGCTTCTTCTTTTTTTTATATTTCTTCAAAGCATCGAGGTTGCTTTTTTGTTTTTTGGTTATACCTTTCCCCTTCTTCTCCATAGCCAGGTTGTGACGTTTCTGTTCTTCCAATTCCGCCTTGTTCTTCTTCGAGTCGATGACGGTTTTCGCGATGGCGGCGCTACCGCCGGCCAAACTTCCAACGGCCCCCAAAGCTGCCAGGATGGCTGGGATGCTGAATATGAAACCTCCGATTTTTTGCTGTTTCCGCGAACGCTGCAAGCGTCTCAATTGAGGTGTGCTGAGAAGTAATTTCATTCCGTGTCCTTTCGTCAAGCAAGAACGTTTCTTCTCGCGTTGTTTCTTGGTGAGTAAACCATCGAGGGCACCTAGATTTTTCAGATTGGAGTATGGTATCTGGTACACGACACCTTTGGGCTTCATGTTGATGCTCTATATGTTATCTTCACGGTATGTTATTTATATATATGTTCTGAGATTTTTTTTTGTTTTGTGTAATTTTTTTCGGTATGTTATTTATATATAAATGTTCTGAGATTTTTTTTGTTCCGTATAATTTTTTTCAAGAATATACTCCGCGCAGAACCGTTACACAAATTCTATTACGTGCTTTGTTTTCTTACCAAGAAGTTCCTTTGTACCCTTGTACACGATTTGAGTTTTGTTCTCGATTAAAATAGCTAGCTTCTCGTCGGATAACATGTTAGCGTATCGATCTGGTAAAAATAGACTGTATTGTGCGTTGAGCAACAGACGCGCCTTGGGACCATACTGGGTAGAAACAATTGAACCGGAAGTTATCGTGTAAGGTTTGTCCACTTCCAATTCCTGAATTTTTACATATTCGACTGATGAATTTAGCATTTGTTTTAATGCTTGGGCGTCTAGTGATTGTTTACTCATTTTATAAATGGCAAACACAATTGGAGTTTTTTTTTTTTTTTTACGTAGTGTTATTTATATACCGAAGAAATTTTTTTTCACGGTTCGAGAAATTTTTTTATTTCTACACACCCCATCCAAGTTTTTGTTTCGTGTTCATGGCGATGGTGGTGCCCAGTGCTGCAACTCTTTCTCCCAGCGAAGCGTCTCTGCTAACGAATCTTTCGAAAGCTGCGTGCTCTAACTTTCTGTCTGCTTCGTGACGTGCATCCAGATCGGTGCGAGTGGTGTTGTAAGCGATGTCGTGATCTTTGCATGCGGCGTCCAACAGATTCACACCCTTGTCTCCTCTCTCCAATCTTTTCTCGAGTTTGGTACCTGGTCCGCAGTACTGGTAGCCAGGTAAATGCATCTCGAAAGGTAACTTGTTGATGATGTCGTTCACGAGACCCTTTCCTTCGGCCACGTTCCAGAATCTCGGAGGCAGCGTGTTGATGATTTTAATGAGGTACCCTATGCCCTTGTCGTCGTTTACGATGAAGTTGGAAAGTTTTGTGCTGATCATGTCCACGATGCCAACCTTCTCGTTGTAGAAATTACGATTGCCTGCATTCTCCTCTCCTGCAATAACCAACAACCTGTCTATGAGCTTGCGCACGTCGTCCACCCACACAAACTCTTTGGGCAGGGTGTTGTAGAGTTTGACGCCGCTGCCTGTTTTCACCTGGTTCCATATCGGCTTGATGAGATTCCTGTATTTTTCGCCGCTGCTCGATTTCACCCTATTCTGCGTAGCGTCGTTGTTCTGGTACAAGGCGTCCGTCATGATCAGAATTTCCTTGTAACTCTGGTAATCTTCTTCGGTGTAATCCTTCGGCTGCTTTTTGGCAACGAGTTCCCACAGTCCCACCGTACCCGGATACCTGTTCCAGCTATTCTTATCGCCTAAATTGACTTTAATGTCGTTGCCTTCAAAAGTCACCTTCGATTTCCCAATCTTCCATACCACACCGCCGCCTTCATTGGTTTCCATGGTGGGATACAATCCGAACACTTCATCCTTGTCGAACTTACCCGTACTCAGGTAGTCTCGTGCCAAAGGTCCCAACTCGATCTTATCCAAAGACGACGACGTGCTGCTTATGGCTCGACGTCCTGGCGGTACGTCCTTCAGTTCAAACGGCGTTGAAGGAATGCTCGAAATAGGCGTGGGTACGGTGTAACTTTTAGCTGCAAGTGGTACGAGTTCGTTGATCAAATTTTTATTTTGTTCTGTGACGCTTTTAATTTCTTTACCTAGATCGCTGATGGCATCGATCACAGGTTGATCTTGACGTTTCTTCTCTTCGTAGAATCCGCGATTCTCGGATTTCCAACCTTTGAAGCGTTTCGCGAGGTAGTTTCGCAACTTGAGATTTTCGTCTTCGATTTTTCGTTTCGCCATAACGTTATTTATACACGTCGTTTCTCACAACGTTGCAACGTTTAGAAAGTCGTTGATTTTGTTTCTGTATTTTCCGTCGTTGGGTTTTCTCGTCATGTCGATCGTCGCGAATCCGAAATCGTCACTGTTCCAACAGTGGGAGCAGCAGCGTTCCGAAAATTGATTGTAGTTCATGTCTCCGCCTACGTAGTCATCGTACGCGTGCTTGAGGTTGGTGTGATCTTGACGAAACAAACATATGAAATTAGCGTTGTCGCGTACTAACTGTTTTGGAATTTTGGAAAACGTTTGAGCTAGGAAGAAGCAATCTATTCCTTTGTGACGACCTTGCGTGAAAAAGTTGCGAATTTCATTTTGATTTTCCAGGATGACATCGTCGAACACAACGACTGAATTTTCACGACAATCGTCGAGTGGTTTTATTTCCGAAGCGAACGTTGCAATGTCCAGACCATCGTA
Source organism: Lepisma saccharinum (assembly GCF_977018435.1). NCBI lineage: Eukaryota > Metazoa > Arthropoda > Insecta > Zygentoma > Lepismatidae > Lepisma > Lepisma saccharinum. Next base: position 49,237 of record NW_028143529.1, read on the forward strand.
CAGTTTCATCAGTTGCTTGTATTTCGCTTGTTCGAGACTTTTCGAAAATACGTAGAGGTGCCTGTTCTTCCAATCTAACCAATTCGGTGCGAGGAGAAAATTGTCCACGAGCAGTGTTGTTTTCCCACACCCCGAAGGACCTACGATCAGACAGCGGATGCTGTCGGGAAGCAACTCACCGTTCTTTTTTCTCGTTTGACTTTCCGAATCCGGTAAACGTTTCACCACGTTCCATGTACTTACAAGATCACTTCGTTCGCGTTGATCCAACTTTTTTCTGGAAGTCCCAGCCATTTGACAAACAGTTTGTTGCCTTTTCTACGCAATACTTTCTCGATGAGGTACGTGTCGGGATGTTTTGTTTTAGAGAGTTCCTCTTCGTAAAATCTTCCTTTCAAAATCTCACCGCTACTATCTTTTATTATATACGTGTGTCGGTTTCCGGGTAAAACTCGAACCACCGTAAAAAGTTCCGTGCTCCAATTTTTTGTGAACCCCTTCTCGAAGGTGCGTTTGAATTTGCTGATCCTCACCTGGTCTCCAATTTTGAATTTTGATTTCTTGGTAGTCGTGGGAGTGTACTTTGGACAGTAAACTGTAGAAATTAAACGCTGCTCGTCAGATTTCGTAACGTCAGCTGGCTTCATGCCTATCGTTCTGTGTACTGTATTATTATAGGTGTCGACGAGTTCCGGCAGTATGTCGACCCATTTGTAATTTCCTCGAAGCGTGAATCGTTTCCACATGTGTGTTTTCAAGGTTCGATTAAATCTTTCCACGATGCTGGCTTTGATGTGACTGAAGGTTGAATAATGTCGAATGTCGTGTTTCCGAATAAACTTTTGGAATACGGCATTGTAAAATTCTTTACCGTTGTCCGTTTGCAAAAACCGCGGTCGTCTGTCGCTTTCGCGAAAAATTGTCTTGAATGCTTCCGTGACGCACGTTCCTGTTTTGGCTTTCAAAGGTAGAGCCCATGCGAATTTCGAAAACGTGTCTATGACGGTGAGGAGGTACTTGTTGCCCTTGTTCAATTTATGCACATTTTTTAGATTGCCGCTACTCATCTCCACGAGGTCACTTTGCCAGAGGTCATCGATTCCCTTGGTTACCACAGCTAAACGTTTGTAGTTGCGGCGTGCAGGTTTATGCAATTCTTCGACGATGGCTTGCCTAGACATTTTTTAGAGATTACGTTTGAAGAGAAGCACCAGCGTGATGGGATTCAAAGAGGGTGGTACTTCGCTCGTGTTTTGAATGATCAGCTTATAGCCGGCACTCACGTCGAAAACGGTGAGATCTTCGTCTTCGTGTATTTCATATATGTTGCGCGTTTCGTTCCAACGTGCCAGAGGAATGTTTCCTGCTTTCTGAACACCACGATTCGATATCAAGGTCATGGTGGGAACGCTAGCTTTTCTGCCGTGAGACCAGTACGAAAATTCGTTTATCTGAATGGTCCCATCGAGGAGAAACTTGTAGTACGGATGATAAGGATGTAACATGTACAGTTTGTTACCTTCGACGAACGTGGAGATTCTCTGTTGATTGGGTACGCTGTTGATTTCGATGGCTTGCAGAGAATGCAGTTTAGCGAATTTAGTATCGACGCTAACGAGGTTGCTGTGAAGCTGTCCCAGTGTATTTTGTACGGGCAACAAATGTTCGACGATGCTATCCGTTACTGTAGAAAATGACGGTTTGATTTTCACTTCCACGTTCAACTGCTTGTAGTTTTCGTTGAGTTCTTGTAACTTGGCACCGAAAGAGGCCAGCGTCGATTCCTGCGTGGATTCCAGCACTCCAACTTGATCCCTGATGTTGACGACGATACTCTGAAGGTTCTCGACTTGATTCAATTTCGAACTTTTCTCGGTGAGATCGTTCACGATGCTTCGCATCTCGGTAAACTGCGTGTGAAGATCGGCGACGCTCTGCGAAGTGGGCAGCGTCGACACCAGCGAAGCAAGTTCGTCTCGAATCTGTTCCACGTTCGCCGTTTCCGTTTCCAGTCGTTTCAGCATACGTGATATGTTCCTTTTCAAAGCGTGCAATTCTTTGGAGGTGGGGAGATTGGCCACCCTACTCTCGAGATCGCTCAACGAACTTTTGATGTCGCTCGAATCGGATAGTGCCGTCACCGCCGTTTTCAATTTTTCCAAATCTTCGCTCGAAGGTACGCTCGTCCGTAACGATTCCAAGTCACCCTGTATGTTGTCCAGTACGTGATGAAAATGAGCAAGATTGGATTCGACGTTCAAATTTTCTAAATATTCGATCTTCTGCTGAACCGTGCTTAACGTGTCTTGAATGCTCGTCAACGCGTTCGCTTCAGCGTGAATATTTTTAATTTCTTCGTTGATCAACTCCAGAGACGCCTGAAGCGTGGCGATAGTGGTTTGAATGTGTTCGAAATCTTGATAAGCCTCCAATTGAATTTTTATGTTCGCGACGCTTTTACCGATGACCTGCAGTTCGTCCGACGATGGTAGGTTCGTCATTGTATCTTCCAAAGTCTGTAACTTGGATTTAATTTCTTCCAACGTGCCGGTGAATTCTTCTTGTAATTTGGAAACGACGACATGCAAACGTTCTACATCAATATCCTTCACGACGGTTTGAAGTTCAGAGAAATTCTTTTCGATTGCAGAAGTTCGTTCTTCGATTTCGAGTTTCAATTTTTCCAAATCTTCATTTTTCGATTGAAATTGTTGTAATTTGGCCAAATCATTTTGAAGCTTATCCACGCTCAACTGTATATTTTGAACGTTGTCGTAAGAAGGTACGTCGACATAATTTTTTATGAGCGTTTTCAGTTCGGAATCGATTTTCAGAATGGGGTCCAGACATTGCGTTTGGAGCGTAGCGATCTCCGACTCTAAACTTTTGTTTAAGGTCTCCTGCAAAGCGATCAAATCGCTCCTCAACTTTTTAATTCGGACGTCCAACATGAGAATCTCTTCTGCGTGGTCTACACGTTTGGTGTGGCCGAAAATATCGTTAGGCATTTTGGTTAACGGTTATTTATAATAGGATAGACGATTCGTAATTCTACGAAGAGAGGAATGAGTTTGTCGTAATCTCCTAGGAGTTCCACGTATAAACAATCTCCAGCAGAAACATCGTACGTAATGTTAGAAAGCATCTTGTCGTGCTTGATTCGAAAAATGTTCTTGCCGGTAGATATTTTGATTTCACCTACGTTTTCCGGATTCACGGTGATTTGAAGTTTTCCATCGATCGGAATTTTGTAAAAATGTAAATTGTTGTTGAAGACGTAAAACATCTTGCCCACATCGTCATCCAATTTCGTCCAAATGCTGTTAAGGTGAACAATCAGTAGACCGTTGAGTTTAGTTAACATGGAAGGTAGAAATTCATGATCTGTCGTCGCGCGGTGTACAGTCTCCATGTTGGTTTGTTTTCGGAAACCAAAGAGATTCATAGGTATGCTGGTTATTTAAAATACGGTCAAAGTTTTTTGTAATGACAGTCAGTGTTGTTTTTTTTTGTAATGACTAACAAAATGTTTTGTTTTTTTTGTTTTTTTTTGTTTTTTTTTGTTTTGTTTTATGAATCTTCTGTTGAAGATGGGCATATGTTGCAGGTTTTGCTTTCTGCTAAGCGATAGTGCCCCCACGGCAGTGTGTGGATTCCACACTCGAGGACGCACCTCTTGTCGTCGTTGGGATCCAGGGCAATCTTCCTCACTTTGTTGGTGGTCAACACATGGTCGACGCTCTGGATGCGCTGTTCTGCTCTTAGAACCGACGACCTGGTCTTGAGGCAATCCACGAAGTCCTCGAATGTGAGATGCTCACGAACCACCTGTCTGCCGACACCCTTGGCCTTCTTGGTAACGCTACCCTCGGCTTTGATGGTATAGGCCTTGGCGCGAAGACCTGCAAACTCGAGAATCACGTCTCCGTCCTTCTCGTCTTTGAGTTTGCCAGGCACCTTCTTGTTGCGGGCCAGGATGTCGTACTGGTTCGGCTGGGGATAGCCCGAGGTGTCGAAGAGCTCTTCAAGAGCTGGAACTGTGGCTATATCCCCGTATGCGTCGGCTGTGCGAACGTGGTACACCAAGCTGTCCGTGTCCGTGTAGAGAAGCGAGATGTTGTGGCCGTAGTGTGGACGTAATATGTCGTAGTATGTCTCGAACATGTGGAGCTTGCTCAGATCCAGAACAGTGGCTCCAACGTAGATGGGCTTGGTGAGTTTCACCACACCTTGCCTCATGTGAATCAGAGCCAGCTGCTCGTTATAGATTGTTCGAGACTTGAACAATGGACTCGCGACAAGCTGACGACATTGCTCTTTCCTCGTCACCAATTTTATGTCCACGCGATTCCGTACATTCTCCATGGTCTTGCCAAACACCGCATTATTCATGAGCTTGAAGAAATCCTTATCAAGCTCGGACGTGGCTGCGGTGCGGTGTTCAGTGTTGACTTCGATATATGGACGCAACCATGGAGAATGCTCGAACTTGAGGATGCGGTGAACTACGTGGACTGTGACCCCTCGCTGCATCAACCACCGGAGATTCCGGTAGTGAAGGACGTAATTCTTCTTGGGTTCGAAATCCATGACGAGCTTCTTCTGGTTGGAATCGGGTGGACACTTGAACTCGGGTGCAGGGGGAAGATCGCAGAACGAATCCTGCAGCTTCTCGGAGAACTCAAGGTCCACCTCGGCGAAGAACCCATGTTTCGAATCGTCGAAACCTTCAACGTCGAAGTTGGAAGGGTCAGCCCACTCGAACCCTCTAAAGGGGAGTGGCTGCATCATGGAGTGCCCGTACAAGTTATTCACGTCCGTGTGCATGATGTAGCTGGACGGTTGGGTGGAGTCGTAGCCAGTAGCCATGTGATGGTTGTTGGCGCGCGCGTGCCGTTGCGACACCTGGACCATTCCACCCCGCACGGCGCGTTCCACAAACAGCATCATGTCTACGTCTGAAAGAAGCTCCAGCTTGATTTTCGTCACCAGAAACATGGCTGACCACGCCAGTCCGGGGAGACTATAGAAGTAGGCGGGGTCCAGGTGGTAGATGTTCATTGCGGTCGCCCGGAACGTCTGGAACACGTCGGCGAGGAGCGTCACATCAAGTCTGAGGTAGGCGTCGTGGTAGTCTCCGAGAGTTCGACAACCTAGCTCGCGCCACATGGACTGGGCGTGATGATATTCTTCGTCGGTGATGTTCGAGCCTCGTAGCTGACTGTAGAACTTCGCCTGGGGAGGTAGCGACGTCTCCGCAAACTTGGTAGGGTCTGTGATGTATTCGTAGGGGTAGACCCCCTTACGCCTGAAGAGACCGGCGTCCAAGTTTGGAAAATTTGCAGAGGTAATAAGCATTTGTTCGTTGCTCAGCTTCCCTGCAAGAGCATCGAGGCTGGCTGGGAGGAACCTCAGGGAGTCGAGGAAGCGAAGTTCGACGGTAGAGTCGGATGCTGGGATTCGAACCAACTTGCTCACACTGATGTAACGCTCCTCGTTTTGTGCCAGGACGTTGATTCTTGCATTGTCGTACCCAAGATGCTTGATCAGGTGGTGGAAGTCGTATCCCGAGCCATTGTGAAAAAACACAGGGATGAAGCGTGGGTCCTGGGCCTTAAGGTTACATCTGTTGCACCAAGGACCAATGTACCTACCGCTAAAGTGATCATGGTGATGGACTTTACGGTTGTTGGCGGTGTACTCCTCGACGCAGACAGGGCAAGTGATGGCCTCGTCGTGTCTACGTTGATCATCGGGGGACAGTGGGAGCATAGACTTGGGGGTCAACAGCACCTTCCCTATCTCGTTGGCTTCCACAACCATCCTCTCGAGGAAGTGTTTGGCAGCGTCGGGACCACGGTACACGTAGGGCTCGGGGGCGATGTGTTGGTCTCGTCGCACCACAACGTATGCGAAACTGGATGCCTCGTGAAGTTGGTAAGGGGTGGTGGAAGAAACTTCAGGATCGGGATCGCAAGTGGACAGGGGTTTGAGGAAGGCCTCGAAATCCGCGATGATGATAGCAGGGTGCTCCACCATGGCACCGTGCATGTGGAAACGCTCCACGGTGCCAGGTTTGTGCAAGTCTGCCACCCCCGGTTCGTTGGCTTTGCAGTAGAGCTTGTGGTTAGCGAGCTTCTCGGCAGCGATGTTGGGACCTCTGATGCGCTGGTAATCCTGCCGTTTTTGATTACGAAATTTAGACAAGCACCTGGGACAAACTTCTATGTGGGTTTTGTCTTTGCTCCATTGCCTCGAAACAAGCCGAGAGAGGGAGCGGATGAGGGTGTAATGGTGATGGGCCTCGTTCTTGATGAGTAGGAGATGGATTTCTCGAGCATCATTGTCCTCTACGTCGCTCACCCGGATAGGGAAAACCACATTTTTGTTTTCGGTGAGGCCATAAACATAGATGGCCAACCGAGGGTTGTGTGTACGGGCCTCGAACTTGCGAATATCCGAGACCTCCACCGGGTAGTTGATCCCAGCAATGGCATCTTCCAGCTCTGGCTCGTAGGGTAGGTAGTGGTTAACTCGGCGTGGTTGTTTTTTCCAGTGAACAGGGTGCAACGCTGCAAGCACCGACCAGAGAAAGCACTTGGCGTCTCTGTTCTGAATGTTCAGGACGGCCATCTTTTCCGCAATTGCTTCTGGTAAGGGGACGTAGCTGGAGGCGGAGAGAGGCACAAACTTTGAAAGTTTGACGCGCAGTTCGTGAGGCTCACCACACAGCGAACCCCCCGAGCCCTTGGCTTGATGTTCTTCTTGCTTTGACACCAGCTCCTCGACAAACTTGTTGTAGATGTCCTCGAGGTTGTCGACATCCGCCAGATGCAGCGTCTTCGCCTTGGTGTTGTGGCAGAAGCTGTAAATTTCATCAGACGGCCTTTTGTACCAGCAACGAAGCGATGCGTAGAATTTAGTAGAGGCGTGCGTAGCCAGTGCATTACTAAAAATAGAAACTATTTCTGCTCGCTTCTCCTCTAAAAAGCTACGCACGTCGCATGAGCCATCCGACAATTGAACGTAATCTCCTAATATTCCCCCGAAAGCAGACCGGTCTGCTTTTGGAGGCTTGACGCGTTTAGCAGGTGGTGCATTGATGGAGGCTGCTTCTGCCTTCCTCTTGGTGGAGGTCGAAGGTTGGGCCCCAGATGTATTTTTGCTTAGACAAGTAAGCTTATGCTTCTTGACATACGCAATTGTAATATGTTTATTGCATCCGGAACACAGTTCGGTGGCAGCCAAATGCTTGCCTGGCACGCAGGTGCGACAATGTCTTGCAAAATTTTTGCTCGATATGGCTGTTTTGCACACAGGGCAATTTTTCATGGAGCGCATTTTTTTTGGGTATGTTTATTTATATATGGGTGGTGTTGCCTTCCTCAAATATGTGCTTTAATCAACTCTATAAAAAAATAAAAAAAATATATAAGAAAAATATAATTATAGATAGAAAAATAAATAAATATTGTATGCATGTGTAATTCTATTTAGCTTATTTTTTGCTAGACACAAATCTTCTTCAGATTTTATTGCCCACTAATATATTTTTCTACCAATCTAGTAGATTGCACAAAAAAAATTTGTTGTTTTTTACACAAGAAAATTAACAATAAAATTCTTTTTTATCGTTTCAGATGCTGTCGAACATCAAGCACACACACACACTAGAAGAAAACATGCAACTTTATTTGTAACACACACACATACATTCTCCATCTTCATCAAAAAAATATTATAATAAACATAATTATTTTTTATCTATATCTCACAATAAAACTCTATATCCAAAATATTACAACATCAAATAACACTAGAGTCGTTAGTACACGTTGCATGCATTGCGGAGGTCCTCTGTAGGGTTTCATGGAAGTTTGGGGGGAAAAAAAAATACACGTGAAACTCTACAGAGGTGTGGCTATCTTTAGCCGCAGCCGTTAGAACCTTTTTGGGTTGGGCACCACGCACCCTGGCGGGGTTATAGGGGGGCCAGGCATCCTAAAAAACAACAATTATTTATTTGTTTGTTTGCGTTACAATACAGGTGCGCGCGCGCGCATATGCATGTGCAGCACATTGTTCCCGCGAGAGAGGTTTACAAAAGCCGTGTCCGGATTGGCAAGCGCTCCATCCTGTTCTCTCCCCGTTGCTCTCGCATGCCGTCGAAGTCACGTCCAAGTCGTCCGAATCTGCATGTCCCCTTGTAGTACGCCTGTCACTTTTCCCGCCAGGTGACAGTCCGAACTTCACCCACTGCGTGGGGCGCAAACAAACAAATAATTTCCACCTAACTACTCATATTAAAAATATAACACGCTATTTTATCATTTTCAATTTTTCTGCATTCATTATCGATAAAATATTAAAATATAACTGAGTTTTACATCCTCCAATCAGTAAATGTTGCCTGTACAAAATAAAAATTAGAATATGGCTGCCAAGCGCAGCATCACAGCGAGTTCAAGCGTGCATCTGTCGCGCCTCTCTGCTCTTCCCTCCGACTCCACGTCTACCGCAAATTCGGACAACAAAAATTGGCTGAGTCCCCGGATGTAACGGTGCAGGTGACATCTGCTGCTGATTCGGACGCAACCCCGGCCACCTCCACTAGTCAGTGTTGCCCATTCGTAGGTTAGCTTCGCTTGTAAAATATCATATGGTGGAATATTCTTAAGGTGAGTTGGCAACACTGGCAATTAATGTTGCAGAACCCGGCCACCTCCACTAGTCTGTGTTGCCCATTCGTAGGTTAGCTTCGTCTGTAAAATATCATAGTAAAATATTCTTAGAGTGAGTTGGCAACACTGGCAATTGATGTTCTTGAACCCGTGCACCTCCACTAATCAGTATTGCCAACTCCCATTCGTAGGTTAGCTTCGCCTGTAAAATATCATATGGTGGAATATTCTTAAGGTGAGTTGGCAACACTGGCAATTAATGTTGCAGAACCCACCAACCTCCACTAGTCAGTGTTGCCCATTCGTAGGTTAGCTTCGCCTGTAAAATATCATGGTAAAATATTCTTAGAGTGAGTTGGCAATATTAAACCGCAATTGATGTTGCCAGTGTTGCCAACTCCCATTCGTAGGTTAGTTTCGTCTGTAAAATATCATATGGTGAAATATTCTTAAGGTGAGTTGGCAATATTGAGCCGCAATTGATGTTGCCAGTGTTGCCAACTCCCATTCGTAGGTTAGCTTCGCCTGTAAAATATCATATAGTGGAATATTCTTAAGGTGAGTTGGCAATATAGAACCGCAATTAATATTGCAGAACCCACCAACCTCCACTAGTCAGTGTTGCCCATTCGTAGGTTAGCTTCGCCTGTAAAATATCACATGGTGAAATATTCTTAGGGTGAGTTGGCAATATTAAACCGCAATTGATGTTGCCAGTGTTGCCAACTCCCATTTGTAGGTTAGCTTCGCCTGTAAAATATCACATGGTGAAATATTCTTGGGGTGAGCTGGCAACACTGCGAGAAAATGAGGCTCATGCCTTACGAGAGAAATCCATTAAGGCGAGCCTCACCGAGCCTCATTTTCGGTTTGTGAACCCGGCCACCTGTACTACTCCAAAGAAAACTGTAAATTGGTGATTTTTTTAAAAAAATAATTTCGTCTACCTAATGTTCCAAATAGAGAGATATGCTAATTCACTGATTTCATTCACAATGAAAATAACGTCCATTTACAGTACTTGTTATATCAAAGATCTCTAAAACTATAGTGCCACCCGGATAGCGCAGTGATAGCGTATTAGCCTTGTAATCAAGGGGTCCTGTGGTTCGGCACATAGTGGTTCGGATCACACTTTAAACAGTCACATTGTTTAAAAAGACAAGTTACCGTTTTAGAGATATTGCGCCAATACAAACTAAAAAGCGATACAATATTGGCAAGTTTCCTAAGCTGCTGCTGTTTATTTTTAAAAAAAATAGAGAACAAAATATATTAACGTACGTGGCAATGTTTTTTCTTATATCCAAAATTATTAACGTATTAGTTACATTCCCCCCATATAAGTAATGTATTAAACAAATTCATTTCAACTTTAACAAGTTCTTTTTTATCTGCATCACTAACACAACGGATCGAAAAGTAGTTAGTTATCACTATGGTTAGTTTTTCAAAATATTGGCGCAATATATAGTTTAACCTATACTATTTGGTTAGATTTTCTTCCCTTTACATTATATAAATATGTTTTATATAACCTACCTTTTCCCATTTATCATTAGAATAAGTGGAATTGTCCTGAGTGAAACGCCAATAGGACGATCAATAGCTGGACTGCCCTTTGATCCAACCCCTTTGCTCCTACCGATATCTAGCAAAAGCACAGACGGCAACTTTGTAAGTTCCAGCGATGCCCTTCCACTACACACCACGGATCTGAATACATTCAAGGGCATCAATAGATGGAAAGGAAAAAAAGAGACATATCCGTCAATTACTCTCTCACTTAATGATGCTTCACAATTACATTGCAAAATTAAATCGGCAAAAACGTCTTGTAATTCCTCGATCTTAGCAAATCAATACTAAATCCAACTAATGGGTTAAATCCCATCATTAAAACTTAATAGGGAAGCTAAAGTCAATTGTAATGAAGTTCCGAAGTGTTCCGAAGTACGAAATTGTGTACTATATTTTTTTAAGTCCGTAACGTATCATTATCACTTTTCGTATGTGTATAAAGACAGACATAGAAGATATGCTGAAAAGTGTATACAAATACGCATACTGCGAACTCATCCGCTGATTGATAAGCAGTATTTGAAATTCATAAAATCTCCCCCAAAACTTACCCCACATATGAGACACACAACTCTAGATTTTTCTTTTGAGTTTGTGTCAAGACACAGGAATTTTAAATTCTTGCAATTAAGTATAGAAACTGCATGCTTATTAAATGCTCTACAAAGAACGGAACACACACAAAACAATATATCTCTTTTAGCATGAAATGTATGAAGTTTAGACTTGTTTTTCATAACTCCTAGACTTTATAAAACGGAACAAATAGTAGCTTTTTAATCACATGGACCGGGATCACATCTCCCCTTCCAGGTTAACCGCAACGACAAGAATGAATAGTGTTTATATGAAACAGAAGAAGAGTCACAAGCCAAAGATTCTTTTTTTTTTTGTAACTGCAACACGTAAAAAAGTCTTGCAACGTTTCAAAAACTTCTTTCTTTGCATCCTTGAGCCTACAGAGAAATTCAAATAAAACAAAATTACGAAATGTCACAAGACATTTTAAAGCGTTTTAATGATACATGAGTATAATTTTGGAGTTATTTAATGTCGGAATGTGATATGATGAGTTTGTATGACCCAATAACTAGCCTTTATTACTTTAAAATCTAATTTTATAAATATCGGTATCGGCATCGACATCGGTATCGGTGGGTATCGGTGAGAGTATTGGCATCAGTATCGGTTCAAAGTGGTATCGGCTCAGCCATAGTATTAACGGTAGTCTAGGTCTCGGTACATCCACTAATACTCGTACATTCTTGTGGTCACGATTAGCCACGAATGAATGCAAAGCGACGTAAAATTACGAAGTACAGCAATTAATACTGCAACAAGTTTTTTAGAAAGAGCTACTGGAAAAGTTATATTCTCAGAGAAGAGTAAAATAATTGAAAAGGGAAATACACTGTTATCTTGTGTTACGATATATGCCTACATTGCGACAAGATGCACAGTCGAAAATGTAAAAAAGTGAGAATATAAATTCAAGTAAATTTTACATTAGAACCAAGTATGTTCGGATGAACCGCTTCAAAAGTTCTAGTGGTGCTCGGCAAGATTAAAAATCCGAGGCCTCCACGACAGCACAGTTGCAAACGCTGTCGCCTCGTAATCAAGGGTTATCAGCTTCCCGGTATCGCTCTGAGCTCAAACAGATCTTAAAATCAACTTGTGGAAACAAACAAAGAGGAAAGACATAGCAGTTTATGCAGTGGAATTATTAGCAGGCAACTTGCAAGCAAAACCTCACGTTGCGTAAAAGCAAGATGTAAAATTTCCCTGTTAACATTCATTCATCCCAATAATGCAAGGTTCGTGTTCTAAACTGAAAAGAAGAAAACTTCCTTTTATTTAATTATTCTTAATGCAAAAGCACTATGCGTGTTCTAGTTTGAAGTTGGTTCGTTTAAAATATCATTTCTGAAACACAGAAATAAAATCGATTCATATTTTAAAGTAGACACTTCTCTAACTAGTACATAACCTTCTTAAATTAAATACCAATGCCATTAAAATCTGTCTTACCTTCTAGATATAGATTCATCAAATATTGCAAACGAAGGCATATCGTGTACTACATTCATTCCTCCTGGAAATGGAGAGGAGCACATATCAATTTCTCTCGTTCTAAGACTAGCAATTACTTTAATTTCCAAATCTATCACGTCATCATCGGTATCGCATTCTATGGTTAGAAGCGTTCTTCTTGCATTTTCCTCTTTTCCTGGGCAATTTTGATTTGTGCATTGGCGTGTCCATTCAGTCACGAAGTTGGTAACTTTGAGCGACATGTAATTGAGTGTCATAAAACCTGAAATAAGATTTATATTAGTCTATGAGGAAGAAAAATTAAAATACAAGAAGATAGGACATTATTTTCATTTACAATATTACTACAACTTCATAATGGAGCAAGCAAGTGATCGAAAAACAAAATTCATAGTCGGATTTGTGGGACTGCTGTGTGTTCCCCCTTGAGAGTCCGCCTTGCCCCCTACATTACGAGACACGATAATTCCTAATGGATTGCAAATACATTCCTCATCTATTAATTGCTAAGTTATTCAACACCAAGTTTACGAGAAATGCTTCTTTCAGTTTATACGTTATCTATTAATAAAATTTGTAGCGTCTAAATAAAGACAGTGAAATCTGAACACACACAATTCTTCTATTCGGGTCTCTAGTTTTAAATCTGGATTATTATAATGATTGACATTGTATCTCAAATATTACAAAATTTCTATTTAATAAGCGATATATTATCTTGAAACTGAACTTTTTGCTTTCGTAGTCAAACATGTCTAATATGCGGTGTACGCATTTTCTATTCGAAAAATATTACCTATCAACATTTATAATTTGAAATGCAAGACAGAAAAAGTAAGGAAAGTATTACTTACAGTCATAAACAAGAAGTGTAGGAACCACATGAGATAATTTCCCTAGATTTCTGAAGATTGTGTGGATCATAGCAGCCCTTTGCTTGTACACTGTGATTACATTTTGATCCTCGCAAAAATTCGTAACCATGCACACGAATGGGTCATCCAACTGCCAGTCTTCACATTCCTGTACATGTACGCTATCCAAGAAAGCACAACAAATCACCGTGAATAAAGAATCGAATGAGCATGTGTTTTTCACACAGATACTACTCAGTTTGGGAAACCGTACGGGCTTCAAGAAATTCCCGTTTCTTATGATTTTAATATGAACTCCTGGGTTGATCCATTCAGTATTGGGATCAAAGTATGTCCTTTTTGAGTTGTTCGCAGAAGATACCTCTCCACGCCAATCTTCAACAGCCTGCAAGTCTCCGTGAATGCTTCTGACCAATGGCTGAGAACATCTGCAACACTGATTTTGTGAAGCCACCCCTGTCACAATGTGATTCTTACAACTATGCGAATTCACTCTACCTTTACAATTGCTACATGTTTGGAACTCCTCCGCCTTTTCGTAACAAGCCGGGCTCAACATATTTTTATCGGTAACACTAGCCTCTACCGTAGAATAATTTTCATTTTTTTTCTGCCTCATGATATTCGCTTCAACGGCAAGTGCCTGGAAGTTTTTATTTAGCTGGGAATTTAGGCTTTCGAAAACCTCTTCTTGCTTTCCGTTGTTTGAGAAGTCTGTTGGCCTGTTTACTTCTTCAGAAATCTCTATGCTGCCATTCACATGTTTCATTTGTTCCTTGCATGGGTTTTCATTTGCAGAGCAGTTGAAGCATACTACCATCTGGCCATATCCCTCCTCATTCTCATCACCAACACCACAAAATACATGAACCACTTCCTTACAACCGCTACATCTGTGAGCTCCTCCTGCTGGTAGATGGCAGACTACACACATACCTTGGGCTTCATCTCTATTTTCCTCAGAAACAGACGACAAACATCTGAATTGATCCAAACTTGTTTCATTTGTTCTCTTGTGACTAACATCATGATCTCTACCTTCACATTCGCTTTCTTCCACCATATGCAGGGTATTAACTTCATGCTGTTTCTTATGCTCCCATGTATTAGAAATGCTGTGGACACGTTCAACTTCATTTTGATCCTCAGCAACTTTCAATTTAAGCAAGCCATCCTGGTCAGTGTGGAATCTTTGTAAAAATATATCCGGAGTTGTTGGTAGTCGGCTATCCGCGAATAACTGACACTTTACAAATTTGTGGTGGGATTCGACTTCGCTGTTAGATATGCGAAAAACCGAACTGTTGTAATATTGTGCCATAACTACTGTAGCCATTGGCAACTTGCTGAAAATAATATTATTGAGTGCTGATGGCAGGTCAGGTTGAAAATATGGATTTGGTGCTTCATTCTCGTCAATATTAAAATTAAGTGGCAGATGCCCATATTTTTCAATGATCGCAGAGCCCAAAACAGAAAATTTATTTTCAGACACACAAGCATCATTGTCCGTTAAAGCGCATGAATCTCCAATTTCACAATCATCTACTAATGATGTGTTCTCAAATTCATCACCTGCTATGATAGTTTTAAGTTCTTCTGTCGCTTTCTTGCACTCGTTTGTTTCACATTCACATTGTGAAACTACAGAAATTAACGTGAAAATGTGAATTGCATTCTCCAAATTAGTAGTTGTGATTAACTGGCAAGCTGCATGCATGAAAAATTTCTTCACCAGGCGATTTGCAGATACCAAGAAGGGTAACTTGCTCACAAGTTTCACAATGTGAACACAGTCCAGTCTCAACCATACCTTTGGCAGGCCCATGTTACCTTCACCTCTTAAGCAGTCATAACAAATATTTATGTAATGCTTTAGTGATATTCCATTGAAAGATATAGAGCATCCTTGCATCATTACTAAAGAGTTATCGGTGACAACAGTATGGGGTAGTTTATCAAGATCCCTTATCCAACTCATTAGCCAAAATGTGAAATCAGGAGTATGATGGCGAGCACTTAACATCTGCACAACAGGAATGCCACTAGTTGTCCCGACATAGTAAAACACTGGTGAAGTTGACCCGTCTGTGCCTGATGCAGGCGAAACAGTCCTTCCCGTGGCATCTATATGTAAACTCGAATGCTTTTCACTGAATAGCTTTCTACAAATATCCAGTTGAGCACTACTCCAAAAATGCACAAAAAACTTATCTTGTCCAACATCATGAATGTAATTAGGAATTTCCTTTTTCACCTCAAGCACACCTTGAAAGTAGTTTGAACTTAATCTTTCACTTTTTCTCTTCTCGTAAAAAGCCTGGCGTATGGTACTTCCTTTTGGTAACGTTGGCGGTTCCTTGTCGCCTAGTTTCATAACTTTTGAGGCCAACTGATTCCTTACAACAGTCGAGCTAGTCCTTCCAGTGTCTAAACTTTGTATCCATTTTCTCTTAACACCAGACAGTACTCTTTTTTTAAAATGTTGTCTATTCGTTCCACCAGTTAAAACAATGTCAATTTGGACATCACCATTTCTAACATTAGGTTCTTTGGGTATTATACCAGTTAGGATGGTGTCACATTCAGAACAATTTCCAACAAGTTTGCAAAAATATTGTGCGTTTTCAGTTACGCTCACTTTGCTTCGCTTGAAGGAAAATGCGCAAGGTAATGAAAGCTGATTAGAAATTGCTTCTGCCAGTGCGTGAGTCCATGCGAATGTTTTTAGTGAATACCTTTCTTCTTTTCCCCATTTGTGGCATTCCGGTTCGATTTCTAACCATTTCTCATATGGTATTGTGACACATCGTGAGTTTGTCAGAGATGATATGCTGTGGGCTGTTACATCTGATTGGGCATCACAGTCTTCACCTTCAATTACCTGAAATGAGCATGTAAATAACATTTTCAAAGATTAACTACAATAATTTTCTCTTAATTGAAAATAGTTTATTAAAGAAAGGTAAAGAAAGGTTATGTCGCATCATTATATCATCTGTGACACATCTATTACTGCGCCAAATTCAGGGGTGCCCATCCCCCCCAAATCTCGTCATGCGTCCCCCCCAAATCATGTGGTAATTCACTATTTAATGAAGTATTTAATTACGATAGCGTGCCTACTGAAAGTAACGTTTTTCTAAGCTTTATTGAACACGATACTTGATCTGCTCGTCCTCCTTAAACAGAGGTTTCCATCCCCCAGCTAAACCGTGGATGCATTACAATAGCCTGTTAAACTGTCCATATTTGTTAATGGTTCAAATTTTCGAAATAACGGAAAGCTAGCAATCTCAAGTGTCATAATTATATAAATATGTATTTAAACAGTGCTTGGAGAACAAGATTTCAATAACCCACAATTTATGGATTTAACACAAAGTCTTGCACAACTTAAGATCGAAAATTACCGAACCGTAGCTAGAAATTCCTAAGGGCGGGACGAGAATATAATATGGTGCCTCCTTCAAAGAACTCACCCCCTCTGCTTGGGGTAATTACATTTTTTTAGTAATCTATAGCAATAATTACATAGATTTCATCTTAAGTGGAAATTCCACTTGGTATAGCAAAATTACCCTGCAACAATAAGTTATAAATGCGAATTTGACACTATTTATTTTCCTGTTTTATCGAGTAATGTGCAAGACGTTACTATGAAGTATACAGTTAGTACAGTTATTGCATCATAGCCTTTAGGGAATCAATAATAGAATAATATTGCTAATAGAACCATATCATTAAACTGACTCACCTGCTTTAAATAAGCAGTATACCGACACTAAACATAATATTTTAAGAAATTATATTATTAATTAATATCGAGAATATTGTTTATCTCTTGTAATGCATCTACAGTATAATTCTTCACAATCGTCTCATGAAAATGCCAGACACACATTTTTGTGACGCAAGATTGCGAGCGAAGCGAGGAAGAAAATTTTTATATACATTTCTTTGCAGGCTTGCAAGAATATTAATTTAATGGGACGTCAATACTTTCATAGGATCCCTCGATTTTTACTTTTTTCCAGTTTCTCTTTTCACACGTTCGGCGCCGAAACGTGCGAATACCATATCGCTAAATATAGTTCCCAAATATAATGTTCGAACCCTAAAGTAATCCCTTGATAATCTAAGATTTTACACTTTATTAAGAGCTCTATATCTCCTAGCATCAAATTTAATATTCAATCCTTCAACCTAGATATTACTCCCTCCAAAAGAAAAAAAATCTCCAAACCGCATTTTCCGCTACAATCTCAGACGTAATATTAATACACAAGAGTTGGACCCCCCCCAAATTTAATGGTCACCCTCCTAACTAAAATTCCCACGATAATCTAAGATTTAACAATGATATTAAATATTCGGATATTGCCACCCTCCCCCCAAACGTTTAATTCTCAATCCCCCACCAGAATCCACGTGTCGATTTAAGACCCAATGTGCGAGAGTCGGATATCCCCACTTCCTTAATAATATTTTTACCCGTTACAATTTCCTTGGCAGTCTAGAATTTGCTGTTTATGTAACGGCAATGGATAGTTAATAACGTAATTGAACTTGTGTCAAATGCTGTACTGTTTCACACCAGATTTCCATCACAGAAAATTGTCCCCCCTCCAAAAACAATAAGTTCCTTGGACATAACGTGAGTTCACAAACCCACTTGTGGGCATCATCCCTACCTTTAAATACTTCATTTTCTGCATATAATGGATTAAATATGGTGTACTTAAGGTGAAAACGTCTTTACATTTATTTTGGAAATAATATATAAATTTTAAATTTTATATTAGATAAAATAAAAAATCCCCCCCAAAAATTTCGATGGCGCAATCTGCGCCACAGTCCCCCCCCCCCCTGTGGGCACCCCTGGCCAAATTGAATCTCTTAGCCAGTTACTTCAGGCAAAAATTGGTCAATTATTGCAGAAAATAACGTGAAGCTGGAAATTAGTGGAGAGTTACTTTAGACTTCCTTAATGACATAATGTTGTGTCCCCGTCGACCCAAAATGAAAGCAAACTGCATTCGCTATCTGATTGATGGAAACTTGGAACCAACAGCAATGGAAAGCAAAATCTTATGACAACGTAACCGTTTTACACGTACAACCCTCCCAAATTATGGCTAATTGCACTACAAGTCGGGTTTCAAATAGACGCATTTTGAGTTACACGTTTCTATCTAGTCCATAGTTTACTTAACATTTTACCTTTCATTCAACAAATTAATTTTCCTTAGAAACTTTTTCCAATTACAGCACCCTCCCAAAAAAATTTAAATTTGTACAATATACACTCAAACCGTACGTTCAAGTTGTACTTGAAATAATATGACCACCCCAAGTTGCTGCTTTTATAAGCATCCATACTATCTAATAGCTAAACACAAAAAGTTTATTTTGTTTAGAAAGAACATAATTGAACTCACTGTAACTATTCTACTCCGTTGTATTTCTAATTATTTCACTTGACCTGTGCTCTTGGAAATCTCAATTCGATGAAAATTGTTTAAAATGTGTGTGAAACTGTGGAATAAGATTAAGTTTAGTTTTAAAAAAATCATGCTACAGGCTAATTCCTTACTTTTCTAAGGAAGTAGTCGGTTTGAAGATACGATAATAATCTGCTTCAGAAGAGTATACTACTGACCTTTCCTCTGGAATTTTTCATGTAGTTTTTTTCAAGAACCAAATACTTTCACAGCTCTCACAATATGAATTGCTGAAATTTTACAATCTATAAAATTATATAAATTATAACTTTTAACATTCCATCACAATAAGCAGAATTTTGCCCCACTTTATGCACACATAAATGCAATAAATTTCATATAATTTTATCACGTAAAATATTTGCAGATATTTCGATTTCAAATTAAACTGTAAAGCCAGTGCTGATATTCCTATTTTAGCAGAAAACGAATCTAGAAGAAGTTTTGACAAACTTCTTAGTAAATACCAAAACGAGAAGAAGCACAAACAAGGATGAGAAGGACCTCTTCACACAGGAGACGATGCCACTAAAATGCCATTCTCACTTCCACGTAGTATATAGCTATATACGATTACATCACCACGGGCGCCTAAACCGGGAGAGCTAGGTGGGTCCGGGCCCCTCCAGTTCTCGTTTGACCCCCTCTTATAGTGGGCCAATATATAAATTTCAACATATTACATAACTTTTACACACAGAAACTTCGCATACAACAGGTGTTGGAAATTACGCAGAATTCTGCTCTGAAATGGGCAGAATCAATAATATCACTCAGTTTGAGTACCATCCTTGTGCTCGTGCGTTTACTGTTTCAGTATTTCCTTTTTCAAACCGATAATGAATTAAGGGCAACGCATGGTATATTATGAATGAACATGTGCGAGGATCGGGGGAGCGAGCGGGGTCAGTTGCCTTCCTACTTTTCAGCACTTTTACCCCTGCACTATGCTAATCCTTGACTACAAATAGAAATATACTGATATACTGTCTTTGCCCCCCGGCACCTGGCCAACTCGGTTTTGGAACCCACTCACCGCCACTGTTTGCGAGAGTAGAGGAAGAAGCATGGGATTACTGTAGGCTTCATTTCAAAATAGGCACCTTTGTTTTCTTTCGGAAAAGTCAAGTAGGAGTTGAAAATATTCTGTTTTCAATATGCGACTGTTTTATACAGTGCGTTCAATTTAAAACTCCCCTCCTCCCTCGCCCCTTCCTTCTTTGCACCCCCTCACTCGCCGCTATAAGTATACGTACATACAAGACTGATACAACAACGATCGATTAGAGGCAAATGGCAAACAATTAAAAATGTACCTCGGGCCGGCTTTTAAAAAATTAACGCACGTTATAATCACGATTTGTATATAATTTTTACATGTACCTGTAAACATGTGTGTGCTACTTCATACTGCATTGATGTGCCTGAAAGTTGCAGTGTTACATGTCTATACCAATACCAATGCTTAACCAACGTTCAAAACAATACGTGTATGTGTGGCATCCCCATTTAGTAGAGCCAAATCCTTATTTCTGATTACAAAAATGTGGATATTTGTTTTATAAAGATTAGATTTGTGTAGAGAAAAATTAATTAAGTTACTTCTAAATGACAAATGTATATTTAAAAATCATGTAGCAATTTAAACTAAGAGCCTACTGTTATTTTGATATCAACCTACAATATACGTACCCGTTCTTTGCATTAAGACATTGAAAAAACAAAGCTAATATTTATCGTCGTTAAAACCGTAAATATGCAACACGGTTATGTTTTTATTGGCTGAAGGTGGAAAGTAGTGAGGCGGGGGGCGACAGGGTGGGTAGTTGGGGTACCAGAAATCGACCTCGGCTGGATGAAAATTTTATCTTGGACCTTCCTTTTTTATGTAAATATGTGTGAAGATATTAAATGCCTAATAAGGATTTTAGGAATAAGTATTTTAAATCGAATATGATAATCAAATTCTCAGTCAAAAGTTACATGTAAAGTATTAACTTAACCCTCAGCGCGCCAGCCCTATGGGAGTCTTGGCTTACCTACCGACTGCTGGTCTCCCTCCCACACTGTTCCTTCACCACCTGTTGCAGCTTGGAGATCTTAGACCAGTGTTGGGGTGAGGGTGGTCAGCCCGACGAACCCCCAGCCGTTATTGTAGGTCTTCTTGAACGGGTTACCGCTCACTCATTCGGAGCTTCCCAATTTCCTCACGATGGTGGGTTGCCACCGGCCCTATACGTAGGCCGAATAAACTCCGACCAGAGCCGGATTCGAACCTACGCCGTCGCGCAGCGAACGAGTAAGACGAGTGAACGCCTTAACCCGCTCGGCTACGGAGGACACATGTAAACTATTATGTTGTACAATTACATTATCACAGTAGTACAGTGAATTCTTTGTTCAACTAATAAAGTTCGATGTACCCTGAAATATATGTTTTGTTGTCAAAGATAGTTATAGCAATTACAATTTTTCAAAGGTTAACTCAAGTGTAAAACCCAACTAAAAAAAAACTTTTGTCCCCCCCCCCCCCGCAAACAGAAAGAAATCAGAACTTATGCTTTGCTTACCTTTGCCCCCCAAATTTCTGAAGAAATCGGCGCCTATCATCTCCCCTTTGCCTATAAAAATTTTGAGTTGAATTCAATATGGTGGACGTCCGCTTGGAACACACCAATCTGGTTCCCCCGGGGCCTAACCTGTTTCTATCATGACCATTTGTACCCAGCTGAACTCCTTTACATTTTATAGGAGTTAAGAGACTTTTCAGTTATCCTATAAATCAATCAAGTACTTTCGGAGCATTGTAAAGTGCAGCCAATTTCATTATAAATAACTATTTTGTTAAATGTTTTATCAGTCCTTTAAGATTTCTTTGTTCCTATAACCTATGACTATTTTTTAAAGAGAAAACAAAATACTATAGCTCTCCACAAGCGCTCAAACAGCAACAAAAAAAAAATATAACACGACCTAATATAAGTCAAAAGGTCGGCACAGGTTTTTTTAGTATTCGCTGGAAAAGTGGTTGCGGAACACCCTGTAAGTTCGAGAAAATACCGAATACATGGCATGTAGGAAAGTGAGCAAAGAACATGCCCGTGGAAACGGGTTGCTAAGGATATGATAAAAGGAAAGGGCATTTTCACTCAAAAGGGACAAGTGAGTGATTTTTTAAAATTTTCTCCGCCTCTTGGAACAATTCCATGGGGGGTTGTAACCTAATACATTAGATGTGGTATGGTACACTTTCGCCATAAATTGATTAACGATATTTTTATGTAAGAATTATATCTATGGTGATTAAAAACTGAACTGAACTGGAATAATATATTTTACATACCCACCGAGTGTTAGTTCGCAACTCTCATGTTACAAACTTTGACTTTTCATTCCATTAAATTCCAAATGATTGAATTTCAATAGGTTGAAGTTTGTACACCCAAAGTGTTTCTGTGTTGTTCTGTCGCAATTGCTTTGTTCGGAACACCTTTTCATCTAAGGAGTGCGGAGAACATGAGTTAAAAAAAAAAACATGGCTTCGTGATGAAGGAAAGAAATACCGACAGTCAATAATAGCTCAAGTTTATAAACAAGTGTTCACGAAATGAGGAACAATGTGCTGCGTTTAGCAGTTGAAATGGGAACAATAGTTGAGCATATTGTCATCACCATTTTCATTGTCTTTGTTTTGCGCAATGAGAGCTTCAGGACGTCAATCAAACTGCTCATACCCTATGCAACAGTAAAACCCTATTCCATGAAAACACGTTGGATGGGAAAGAAAAATTGATAAATACAGTCATGTTGTCGACCAACGCTTGTGCGTCCCTTTGTACAAATATACATGCAGCTGCAGAAGCAGTTGGGTAGAAGTGTTTTTGTTCGGTGGGGTTACTTCGTTTGCAAAAAATGCGTATTTACATACAAACTAATATCTTTCAACATGGTCTGTCAAAACTTTTCATGTTTAATACACTTCAAATTTACTGATTAGTGTAGAAGGACCTATGCTAACGCATATCTTCATCTTATGATAGACTATGTCCCATTGGACATTTTTTAAAAATATGTATTAGACTGTACTCCTTGAAAGAACTTTTGATCCATCACACTAAGTTGTTAACTGCGGGAGTTAATTAACATAAAATTTACAAGGCTAGAAATGAACCGGAACAGCACAATTTCAAGTCAGTCAAACAAAATCTAACCCTTGATTACACGTAAAATAACAATATGGAATTATATATTTATCTTAAACAAATCGATGTTTTAAATTAGTATTATTAAGACAAAGTAATTAAAAATGTTTTCCCTTTTGTACGATATTAACTGACTACCATTTACGATTTCCTTCTGTTTAAATTAAAAAAAAAAAAACACAAAAATTTCAAAAGCCTTGTGTCCAATGTATTTTGCATTATTTCATGCGTGTGTAAATATTTCAAAAATAACTCATTAATTTTAATACAGCACTCCATTTTACTTGTCGCTAATCTCCTAGCTGTAGTCAGGGCCGGACTGGCTCACCAGAACACCTGGCAAAATCCCGGGTAGCCCTCTCAGTGCCTTTCAGAAAACACATTCGGTGCCTTTTTCATCCCAACTGCCTGTCGGCACCCTGTTGAGGAAATTGCCACCGCCCTCTTGACAGTCCTAGGCCGGCCCGGGCAGTAGAAACCATAGACAAAAAGAACCACGCATGTAATTCTTTAAAATTTACATTTAGAGTCCAACAAATCATTGCATTTGTGGTTGAGTCCAAGTTCTTAGAAATTCGCGGTTAAATTTCTAGAAAAGTCAAGGACATATTTAGATAGAGGGACAAGAGAGCCCGCTTGTTAATCCAAAAATTAAATAATCAAAATATTGTTTACTGACGTATAATATACAGTTGAATTATTTCCGCAGAACTTACATATAAGGATTACATTGTTATGATCAGGGTTTGTATTGGCAGTGCTTGTGGAACTTTATACGTATCACTGCTGATTATAATACGCATAAAATTAATTAGCAGGTGTTTACTTTTCTTAAGCTGCACCCAACAACCTTTTCGGTAGTCAAACATTAATTCCATTGATAGGACGACTGGTTTTACTGATCCTAACTAGAACTCAGATAGATACTGTTTTTACCTATTCATGTAATAATAATGAGAGGCCTCCTCGATGGCGTACTCTAATCATAGGCTCACAGATTCGATACCCAGCGTAAGCACATAGTGGTTCGGATCCAACTTTAAACTGTATGTCCAGTCCCCATTAGCCTATCTGTGCATCAAGTGAACTAAAAGCAACAACTAAAATAATAATAATGATTATTATTATTTTATTTTAATAATAGTTTCATTAATAGACATATTATTTTCAGTTAATTATAAATAGTTTCCGTAAGTAGAGGGCCAGGGGTGCGGTTGCATTCGCTTTTTGCCCGTTTTTGACTCTGTACTACATAATCATAATGCTAAGTCAAGGCTACCAAGAGAAAGTAAACTGTCCTTGCCCCCCCCCCCTTTTAGTGTTGTCACCGAATCGCCACTACTGTTTATAACGTTATTATTATTATAATTATTATTATTATTACTATTATTATTATTAATCAGTTGGTTTGGATCTCTCCAGAAATGAAGTTCTAGATACGTGCCCGCAGAGAGTGCAAAACTTTTTCCTCTTGAAAATCGAAATGTGGGTCCAATTTGGAACCCACTTATTTATAGTAGTGGACAATAATTCAGAAGGGTTACAAACATTTTCTTGTGGAACAAAAACCTTCCAAACCATGTGATAGTCAAACACAGTATAAGATATGCGATGAAGTCTTTTAACTGGTTTAAACCTTCAGAGTAAATAAAATAAATTGTACTTACGTGCAATTCATTCTTCAGGTCCTTCAGTACATTCCGTCTGTCGCAACACACTTGAGTATAAATCCACTTCAAATCCACGTCAACATTCAAAGTTTTGTTGAAATCATCAGCAATATTTTGCCAGCACTCATGTTGCGGAGAAGGAACAAGAAATTTATCATTCTCCAGAAAGTTACTCGCATGTTTTAAAACAGCCGAAAGAAATTCTACCTTCTGTTGCACGTAGTCACCTCCGAATTTCAACCAATTTGTTGCCTTCTTTCCCATATTCGTCACCACAAAATAACCTCAATATCGATAACAGTTCACTCACTCTATATACTACGCATGATAAAACTTCATTCGGATTACTATACAAACAGGTACAAAAAGTGAGTTTCGATATGGCAAACTACAATATATCATTATAATTAAATGACTCTGAGAGTTAAAAATTGAACACCATTTGCATATCAATCTATACAAAAAAGTAGATTATTTTTCTTTTTTCTAAGAAACTAAACTTTTACGTGCTAACTTCAATATCTAAAAAATATATTCTTATTACAGGACACGTAACAATTGAAAAATATCAAATAAAGCAACACTGCCATCTGTTATTCATAACTGATATGAAATTTTATTAACCTGATCACGGTAAATAATATGGTATAAAAATAGCGCAATCATTGGTGGACATGCATCCCACCCAAGAACCTTACACAGAAATCAATTCTAGTGGTGGCAAGGGTGGGGGAAAAAAGAGAGAGAATGCCATGGCGAACCGTGAAATTATTGTCTCGAAAACCGCCTTAACCCCAATCAAATTATTTTGTTAGCCCATTCCTTTCATTCAACATACGTACAATCCAGCCGGTTGGTTAGGTTCCGTAGCACATTACTTTCGGGGGCCAAATTGAGCCACGTCCCCAATTTTTGAAACACAACATCTCGTAAACGTTGATAGCTAAATCAGAAATAATTGTTGGCCCGTTGCATATATTCAATGGAGAGTCCAGAACATTAGCTAGTTTTGTTAGCCCATTCATTTTGGGGCCCTGGCGTAAAGTTGGGCACCATTTTTAGAAAACGAATACTTCTAAAACCGTATTAGCCCAATCAAAAATTTTTGTTAGCCCATTGCTTGTGTTCAACATAGAATCTAGCCCATTGATTAGTTTTGCTAGCCCATTCATTTGGGGGCCCAACTTGACGCCTTGCGCAAAAATTTTTGAAACCGTGTAGCTCGTAAACTGCGTTACCCAATCAAAAATAATTGTTGTGCCAATGCGTCCACTCCATAGAGATTCCAGCCCAATAATAGGTTTTGTTAGCCCATTCGTTTTGTTGCGCTGGGCTGAAGTTGGCCGCCATTTTTTGAAACCGTATATCTCGGAAACCGTGTTAGCCCAATCAAAATTTCTTGTTAGCCCATTCCTTGTATTCAACAGAGAATCTAGCCCATTGGTTAGTTTTGCTAGCCCATTCATTTGGGGGGCCAACTTGACGCCTTGCGCCGAATTTTTGAAACCGTGTAGCTCGTAAACGGTGTTAGCCCAATCAAAATTAATTGTTGTGCCAATGCGTCCACTCCATAGAGATTCCAGCCAAATAATAGGTTTTGTTAGCCCATTCGTTTTGTTGCGCTGGGCTGAAGTTGGCCGCCATTTTTTGAAACTGCATATCTCGAAAACCGTGTTAGCCCAATCAAAATTTCTTGTTAGCCCATTCTTTGTATTCAACAGAGAATCTAGCCCAATGATTAGTTTTGCTAGCCCATTCATTTGGGGGGCTGGCGTCAAGTTGGCCCCCCATTTTTTGAATCCGAATATCTCGTAAACGGAGTTAGCCCAATCAGAAATAATTGTTAGCCCATTTAGCCCATTAAGTGTAGATTCTGGCCCAATATTGTTTTCATCTAGCCCATTCACTTGGGGGGCCAAATTGACATACGCCTTTACATCGGCTGAACATTAGTGGTGAGGTACGTAAGAAAACTCTTGACTGTGATATTGGAACTCATTAACTTTCTCGTCGCCGTTCATTATAAAATTATTTGCGACGTCATTGTTTTTCACGTGACTTAAATAGTAACGACGATAAACCTATAGCTTCTTCCCAACATTATTGCCCACTTCTTTCCACGTGTTGAACAGTTTAATTGTGTCAAAAAAAAAAAATATATATACATATATTTTTGCGTGTGTGTCGTAAAGGGGC
>NW_028143530.1:0-76000 GCF_977018435.1 Lepisma saccharinum
ACACCAGATCGATTGCAACCATGCTCTGCTTGGACATCGAAAATTTTGTAATGTTATAGTGGGGGTTAGCTGTGATCGCTCGCGATATTTAAACTGGAAAGCGGCTGCACGGCAATCACAACTTTAGACAATATTTGAAGCCTCACACTATATATTACAAGTTACAATTTGTGTCGCCCTTCTCGATCGACAGTGCAAGAGTCTACGAGCAATGCCGGCGAGAAACGCGAGACAAAGCCCTATAATACAATATACACACAAAATAGATATATATATATATATATATATATATATATATATATATATATATATATATATATATATATAAGCGTATGTATAAGGTCAAAAGGGTCCACCAACCAATGGCACACAGTGCTTTCTCCGTTGCGTTAATTTGTCCTCACAATTTTCTATAACACTAGCTCTATTTGTCGACCGTGTCTACAATTGTCAAAATGGAACCTTGGGTTTCATTCATTTCTTAGACTCGTGTCTTGCGTTTTATGCACGCATTCGTTTACTTACTACCATTTTCAAGTAAGGAAAAGGTCAATTTGCATTTGTGAATTATCAACAAGACAACTACGTTAATCAATTACTATATGTATTTCATGAACAGCAAAAAGCTCGTAAAAGAGTCAAAACAGAACAATCAGCGTAAGCCCAAAAACACTATTCACAAGAATGACGTGAGAGCACGTCAAATTTTACAAACACGTCCTGCGTGTACAATTAATTTACAACAGTCATCGAGCATTATTTAATCATGCGCAACAAAATGCATATGCGTCTATTACTTAAATCCAATTAAACAATACACGTTAGACAATGAACAAATACTTCCCAATTATTTCCCAGGTGTGTTAATTGCGGTGCAAGTCTTCATTTAGAATATTACCCTGATTTACTTTACGGCATTATTTTTGCCATTCATTAACATTAATCCAATTCTCCCGATTTAAATGCTACCGAGGAAGGTGTAAAGGAGGGAAGGAACATGCGTCCCGCATAAGGTGGTATACGTTGCAGAGAACACGCAGATTTTCTTTGTTCGTATCCAAGAAAATTTAACCAAAGTCTTAGTTCGTAAAATCGGAACGTCGAATGGGCGGAACGATTACATTACCACGTCGACCAAAAATACAATTGTTACGTTCGTAGATTCAAGGAAGTAAATGCGCGCAAGTCAAAAGTTCATTTTTTTTTTTTTAACGCAATAAGTCTTTGGGCGACGGGAATAAGATGTGAATCAAAATTCAAATTAATAAATCACCCAATTCACTCTTCGACAATTTTGGCGAACAATTCTTATCCTTATTTCACGTAGGAGGACTAACGTAAAAAGATTAATATAGATTTTACTTTTGATAAAAGGGGGGGGAAACGATCTGGAACGTTGGCACAATTATAAAGTTCTTGTAGCACAGCAGAGAGTTTACGTACCTATATAACAGAAAAGTTCAGCCTCAAAAAGGTCCTGCAATGCCGCACTCCAATCACCGTAATTATTCCCTCAGATGCAGTCCATTTTACGAGTGGCGAGCAATGAAGGCTTCCGTCTTCGCAGGCCTCAGGCTAGGTACGTCTCTCGCTGGCTTCTCGTGACCAAAAAGGGGGGGAGTAGTCGAGTTCCGTTCCAGTCGGTATCAGCTCCGCTGTTGCACTGTGTGCTTTTTACGTCCAGCCCGTATATACCGAGTGCTCCGCGAGAGGCAGCACCGGTCGAGCAATCGAGGACAGCGGCCTCTGATGGCCGAAAATTGTACTATATTTTACGTCAATTTTCACCTTTTGTAGAGTTTATAATATTGAATATTAAAAACGTTACAAAAGAATCGTCCTATACTCATGGCAGGCTTTGTTGTGCGGCTTCTAAATGATGACAAATCAGGACAAATCTTTACACAATGATCGCGCTCGCTGCGACAACAACAATGAAAGCGCAATAAAAGTTTACGTGCAATATTGTCAACAAAAGGGTTATAGAGCATTCTCCTTCTTGCCTCGATAATTACGCTCCTTAAATTATCGTCACTTTATTCAAGAAGCCAAAAAACTCATTTATCCAGTGTAAACTTATAGATTTCCTGCGGGAGCTCGACCCCCTGATCTCCACCTTGGATACGTGCTATTATCAATAAAATGGTTATGAAACATTCTCTATCTTGCCTCCATAATTATTTCTCTCCTTGAATTATCGTCGTATTTTTCAAGAAACCAAAAACCTAATTTATCTATTGTAAACTGAAAGGTTTCCCGGTGTGGAGGGGATCCCCACCTTGGATACGTGCTACTATCAATAACAGGGTTATAGAACATTCTCCCTATTGCCTCGATAATTATTTCTCTCCATCGTCACATTATTCAAGAAGCCAAAAACCTAATTTTATGAAGTGTAAACTGAAAGATTTCCCTGGGGAGGGGCTCGACCTCCCTGATCCCCATCTTGGATACATGCTATTATCAATAAAAAGGTTATAGAACATTTTCTGTCTTGCCTAGATAATTATTACTCTCCTCAAATTATCGTCACATTATTCAAGAAGCCAAAAACCTACTTTATCTAGTGTAAACTCAAATATTTCCTGAGGGTGGGCTCGACCCCCTTATCCCCACCTTGGATACGTGCTATTATCAATTACAGGGTTATAGAAAATTTACCTTGCCTCTATAATTATTTATCTTCTTAAATTTTCGTCACATTATTTTATTTCACACACACAAGAAACCAAAGAGACCCATTTTATCTAGTGTAAACCGAAAACTTTCGGGGGGGCTCGAGGTCCCCCTTGGATACGTGCCTGAGTCAACGCAGCATTTGCTTCAAACGAATTCACAAAATGTTTTCAATTATTTCAATTACTGTCCTCACTTCGCCCGTTTCTTGTTTGAATTAACTACACTTATAATTGTATTTTCTTCGCTGCGTTCTAAATATTAAGATAAATACTGAATATAATACAACGGATTTTATATTAATATTTAACTACACTTATTATTGCATTTTCTTCTCTGCGTTCTAAATATTAAAAAAAAATACTTAATATAAAACAACGGATTTTATATTAATATTTCGACTATTACTACCTTCCACTGATTATACAGGGTGTCGCAAAACTCTTTCAACAACGCTTGGGTGCTGGTAGATTTCATAAAAACAAGTAACTTTTCCCTATAAAGTTTACCTCGAAAGCGCTTAGTTTCTGCGCTATAAGCGCTTAAAATCTATCCTGTACGTATGCAACCCAACACAGCAAACGCTTGCTATGACATAACTACCAGGGGCGCGTGGCAGGGTTGCCACTAGCGTTCCTCGTTAAGAGAGACGACTTGAAAAAAACAACTTGGGAGTCTTGTCTGAGCAAAATCCAAAACATTAATGATACTTGCGATGTTGTAAGAAGCATTGACAATATTTACAAACTGACCAAGACAAATAATGGGCAGACTGAAATTCAAGATTACTCATTCCAAAATATCTCCATAATTGATCGATTGATTTGGTTTATTTTAATTCGCTTTTCTGCCACCTTTGGCTAATCGCGAAGATGAGGATGATATGATGAAATAACAAATGACACCAATGTCTAGGCCATGATTTAAACCCGAGATACCTGGCGCGGTAGCGAGCTGTGCTAACCACATCAACACGGAGTGTTTCGTGTATCATGCGATATCAACAATTGCAAGGGAGACGTGAGATATGGGAAATCCACGAACGAACAAATGTAAACATGATGTGTTTGCTGCCTCGTTTCGAACACGCAGAGCCGCCCCCGTGCCGGAGTGGTTAGCACATCGCGCTACGACGCCAGGGGTTCCGGGTTCGAATCCTGGCCTGGGCATGGATGTTTGTGAGTGTCCATTCATCAATTTCATCATATCATCACTCACCCCCATCTTTGCAAATTAGCCAAAAGTGGCACAAAAAGCGAAGCAAAATAAAGCAAATCAATGAATGAATGAATCAATCAATCATTAAATTAAAAGAGCATTGCAATTATTTCCTTATGAGACGAACACGATTAGCAATAACGCTAGCACAGATAGGAATAATTTTCTAATAAATAAATTGTAATAACATTACAGTCTGCGTGTTCGAGACGAGGCAGCAAACACATCATATTTACATTTGTTCGTTCGTGGATTTCCCTATTTCACGTGTCCCTTGCAATTGTTGATATCGCATGATACACGAAACACTCCGTGGTGATGTGGTTAGCACAGCTCGCTACGGCGCAAGGTGTCTCGGGTTTAAATCCTGGCCTAGACATTGGTGTCATTTGTTATTTCATCATATCATCCTCATCTTCGCGATTAGCCAAAGGTGGCAGAAAAGCGAATTAAAATAAACCAAATCAATCAATCAATTATGGAGATATTTTAGAATGAGTAATCTTGAATTTCAATCTGCCCATTATTTGTCTTGGTCAGTTTGTAAATACTGTCAATGCTTCTTACAACATCGCAAGTATCATTAATGTTTTGGATTTTGCTCAGACAAGACTCCCAAGTTGTTTTTTTCAAGTCGTCTCTCTTAACGAAGAACGCTAGTGGCAACCCTGCCACGCGCCCCTGGTAGTTATGTCAGAGCAAGCGTTTGCTGTGTTGGGTTGCATACGTACAGGATAAATTTTAAGCTCTTATAGCGCAGAAACTAAGCGCTTTCGAGGTAAACTTTATAGGGAAAAGTTACTTGTTTTTATGATATCTACCAGCACCCAAGCGTTGTTGAAAGAGTTTTGCGACACCCTGTATATTGCTTATTTCTCTAATAAGAACATATAACTAAAATCTCATGATTATCAATTTCCCTGATTTACTATTTCTTTTTAATCCACTAACTCACCTCTAACCAATATGGCTTCATCTCACATCGAGTACCCTTATCGACCAACCTGTATGTATCTGCCTTGATTACTCGGAGATCTGGCAACATGGCCCTCGGTTGCCATGGCAAACGGTGCTGCCATCTGTTATCGAAAAATTACCACAAAATTGCCTTTAGCATGGCCTTAAAGTATCATGTAGGAGAAGAAAATAATTCGGGCTGCAAACTTCTCTGAATTTGAAAGATGTATTAATCAACCTTGTCAATATGTACAAGGATGTAGTGGAGTGTAAAAAAATAATAATATTAAAAAAGAACTGACGGCACAACACAAAAGGAGAAGGAGAAAGCATGGAACCTTCTTCTACGGGACTTTAATGCCTTACGAAATGCATTCGATTTTGAGAGAACAGCGTACGCTGAACCTCGCCTGCAATAAAGATATATTATTATTATTTCTATTATTACTGTAATGTGGTAAGGATTTGAATTTTTCATTTCTTAATTCTTATGTATTTATATTGCCGTGTCGTGTAAATAGCCAGTAACATGTATTTTCGTAAATTTATAGAATCATAATACCATGTAGCAATATCGTAAACATTGCTGTGTTCTAATTTACCTTGCACGTAATATATGATATTTATATATGTTTTGTGTTCTAGGATAGAAAGTACAGTATTTATAAACATTACGACTTTGCACCACAGAACCACAAATTATTATTATTTTGGCAGTTTTTAGTTTACATAGTTCTCGAATTATCAGCATTGTACATCCAACCTAGCGTTTGCACGCCCTCGATATCACTTTCCGCTGTTTTTATATTAAAAAACAACTGCCTGCAGTCGAAGCGTCAGTATCGTGAACCAGGATCACACACCAAAACGGTCGCGAATGGCCGATCAGAAGATAAACTCGTTTTGATGTTCCTAGATCGCGATCAAGTGTTGAACCGTCTTCGTGCAATGGAATTTTCCAGTGATCCTTTCCCGATCCGAGTTTAAAATTTGATCTTCGTTCGTGCACACGGCCATTTGTGCATAAACATACTATATTTAGCCCGTCTGAGCGACCCTGTCGTTGCGCTTTAATATATTAATTCTTAGGTTCAGGAGAATGTAATTTTCGGAAACTTATGACTTGCTACATAATCCTAAAGGTTTGCTAAAAACATTTGTGTTATCGATTTACACGAGAAATCCTTACCTTCGTTGAAAATAACGTTTGAATAGCCATCCTATCGCGCTCCAATGTAAAGCTTAGGGCCGGTTGCACCATCTCCGCTTAACGTCTTATCCCCCACTTAACACCATTTTGCGGTTGTTCAATGTCCGCCTAACGTTACCTAGCACTTAAAGTCCCGTGTAATGTAAGTGGCGGTCGGGGCTCCGCCTAACGCGTTAAGTGCCAGGTAAACATGGAAAAGCAGTACACTGTGCAGCCAACAGATACGTGCAGCACCTAGTATAATCTGTGTTTACACTTTTATAGTTGATAAAATGGCAAAGTCTCGATCAGCTGTTGCAAATTGCGAAAGTTTGCTGCATGTTTTGCATTACCAAATAACAGCAAAAAAGGCGGATTTGTTAATTATCCCAGGAACGGCAATAAATAAAGCAACGTTTGTAAATATATGTGTAGAAATAAATATTAGATGGTCATTTTCGTGTGTGTTCCGAAAATGTATATTGATATTAGCATTAGCAGTTTCACTGTAATTTCGTATGTAGGATTTGAGTGCATGCGGGTACAGAAAATAAAACCAGGTTAAAGTAATGCGTTTGATGCTTGCAAAATTGTATTAAAATGCCGTTCCAAATAATTGAATGTGTGTTTGCTGTAACAATTTATTTCAACCAAACGCAATACACGAAATGTACACCATGCATCAGTTGCTTTTTCGCAATCCTGGTAATTTGTAATCTTTAAGATTAAAACACGTGTAATATTATTAGAGTCACTTCCGTCGCCATTGGTGTGAATGTAACATTGCAAATAAACAAGTAATGTGTTGTTTCCGAATAACAACTGGCAAAGAATGCACGTATAATATTTAGCAGTAGCTACTCTTACCGTCCAGTTCATACATATGTACGTACAAGGAACAATTTCCGAATGGTGGTGTTTTTTTTACAAACACACACATTTACAATAATAACCTTGCAAGAAACTACATACCTAGTAGTACATAAGACGTAATACAAATCTTTTAAGAAACGTATACATTGTATATGTGTGATTTTGTATGTTAACTTCCAAAATTGGCAAAAAAAAGTTTACTGTTAACAAGCATCCTTACGATGTTGACATGCATGTACAAGGAACAATTTCCTACTGGTTTTGTACCTAACCTAACCAACCCTACCCTAATATTCATGGGAGAGCATAAGACGTAAATGCCAAAGTTTTTTTTTCGGTATTTACTATTTAGAGGAAACGTTTTATGCGAAGTAACATATTTTTTAATTACATTGTGCGAGATTTTGTACTTTAAAACTGGCAAAGAATAATAATAATAGAGACAGGTACAGCAGTATCTTTACGGCGTTGATACGTATATACAAGGAACAATTTCCGAATGGTGTTACGTTTCGTAGATACAAAGAAAATGCACCATTGTAATAAACCTTGCACGAATCTACATGCCTGAAGATGCATAAAACGTGCACTCAAGTTTTTTTCTGTTTTTTTTAACATTCATATGCAATACACATGATCTTGTATTTGATTTTTCAAAATAACTGGCCTAAAAAGACGAGCGGGTAGGGGCAGCATTAGCACCTTGGGAAATACATGCTAACAACACCAAACCTGACCTGCCTAACCTATCCACGTAGGCATATAATAGCATAAATAAGCATGTAAATAGGTTTGGCAAATTATAATTTGTTTATTTAAGCTATTATATACATACGTGGATAGGTTAGGCAGGCCATGTTTGGTGTTAGCATGTATTATCCAAGGTGCTAATACTGTCCCCTCCCTATCCGCTCGTCTAAAAAGGACCACAGCTTGTACGTATGTACAATGTATATTTTCCTGGTGAATATTACTGTTTTTTGTAAAGAAATATATACGTTCTTGCATTGCACTAGCATATAACGTTGCACGAAATTACCTATCTGAAAGTATATACAGCCTGGAGTTTCTTCTTTTTTCTTAATAAGAATAAAACATGCGTACATACAGTACTACGGTACTTTACATTACTATTTGATTCTTCCTTTTGTGCTAAGATGATAGTAATTCCCAAAATGTACCTTGTACATGGAACCGTTGATTAACGATTTTTTTTGTGCTATTCGAATTTGTTTTGAATACAAAAATTTAACTTTCATCTGCATCGTTAACCAACTTTCACAAAAGCTGCATTATAAATAAAGAAGAAACCTATAAGATGGTCAACGTTGATAATACTAATACTCGCTATTCGCTAAAGAAGGGGTTACGGATTGATAAACTATTAACAGAAACGAATGATAAATTAGTAAGAGCAGAATAGAAGATTGCTCTTCTCATTCCGTATATTTACACAAACTCAGATATGTCAGACTTGCACTAAAATTGAATAAATGTAACTTGCATTTGTTACGACTTCGTAAAATTTTGGTCACTGTTTAGTAGTGTTTAATATTTTTTAAAAAGTGACCGTATGTCTTACTGAAAGATAAGACGAGGAATATTCTTTTTTGCATTATGTTAATTGGAGTACGTGAAAAAGAAAATGGAAATTTTGTAAGCTTCCCACTACTTCGAAAGATTACGGGTTATATTGCATCATATAACATACATTTGATATTATATGAGAGTACGACACTTGCATTATCTACTTCTATCAGCTGTTTCATTTTATTGCAATAAATATTTAGTTTTTTAAACATATTTCAGTTGAAAAAGCATGCATTTGGAATTGACAAGCAGATATTAGCACGTAATAAACAAACAAAACACAATCGAAAACACAACTTTCTCCAGTTTCTGTTGCCAGGTCGTACGGCAAGCAGGAGAAAGTTCCACCTTACAAGGCCGAGGATAAAAATGCTTGGTGCAACCCACCGCCGCCTAAATCTCCTGCCTGTCGTTATCCAGCACTTTGTAAAGTGGCAGATTAAGTGGCGATGGTGCAACCGGCCGGGCAACCAGATGGCGAACGAAATTTAGGGACACAACAGGGGTGGCGCCTCTAGCGGAAAAGTTTGGCAGTGAACAGCCCCATTGAATATTACCCGTTGACCACTAATTTTTGTTGCGGCGTGTACTACAGCAGACGCTCGATGCGCGTTGGAGCTTTCTTCTACTGCGCACCATGCGGCAACACTGTCGCCATAAGCCACATACTGAACTCTTTAAGTTGGGCTCACCAATAGTAAGCCCAAAGTGGTGTTTTTTGGTGTCCAAGTTCAGATGAGAACTGAGCTGTGAGACTGCTATGTACCTTTTTAATGGGATTGCATGTGAACTGTATGCATATTGAGCACTATTGAGATTGTATGCTTCCAAGTTTTGCTGTTATTTTCCTATAATTCTGCGAGACTGTAGAGAGTTCTCCCTTTTCAAGCAGTTCTCTTTCATTGATTGGATACTTTTTTGGGAACTTAGCAGTTTTCTATGTTATGAAGCAGATTTTTGTAGAATAGTTTACATGGTCTTTTGAGATATTGAGTGTCTGCTGTAATGGTAGTAATTATCTTTCCTTCTTGTGTTGGTTTCCTATTTTCGGTCAAGTTGCAGTAGTTAGAGTAATTGCTATTGACTTATTGATCTATGAAGCTCCCCTGAATAATCATTTGCATGATGCCCTATACTCCAGGCTGTACTTTGTTCCGAGTGCTTTCTTTTGAAGCCTTAGTATTCTGTTAAGTACAGTATTATCATCGTAGAGGTAAATTAGTTCGTGGAAATATGTATTTTTCTGATTAACTGTAGTCGCTTAGTTCTTTTAGCAGGTATAAGTAGTTGCTGCTGATGTTGTTAATTTCCTATTCTCATGTGCTATGTATGGTGTATCTTATTTGGGTAATTGGAATTCTGTACTGTAATTAGGTTTGGCTGTCTCTTTTATTCCTATGTTGTTGAGTTTCACCATAAGCACGCCCTGTTTTACTCTATCCTATGCCTTGTTGCTCCTTGTTATCTGAGTTAGCTTGTTTGGCTTCCTATTATTTTTGCAATGGCTGTGGCTATCGATGTTCCTTTCTGAATTCCATGTTGGTTTCTGCTTATCCTTGTTGCTGCTTGTCATCTGAGTTAGGTTGTTTGACTTCAGTGCTATCCCTTTTTAACTTTATTGTTGATTGCTTTTTGCTTATTCCCTTATTTGTTTTTATTTGTTTACTTAATCTATTTGTTTTGACGAGGAAGTGCAACAGTGGGTGAGGTTGGGGAGCCGTCAGTGACCTACCTCTTTCTACAAGACTGGAATTGATCGTCTCGGCTCCCAGTGGGATAAATGTCTTAACACTTGTGGCAATTACCTTTGAATAAAACAAACTCCATTGTTACTTTGTAGCGGGTGTTCATTTTTCATTCGACTGCTCCTCGTATATGATATTGGGTCATTTTCTGGTTTTCGTAAAATTCAATACAAGAAACAACATTTTAATTCTTACACTAAAAATCTTACTTGCTGGTTCATTATTGTAATTGATTTCAGGATTTTTCTATTATTTACCTTGGAGTTTAATGATTACAATCCACGTGATATGCAATGAGATGAACAATAATAGAACCGAAATATCTCCCCCTTGCACTAAAATACCAAACTACCTGCAACGTAGTACATTTACCAAAGAAGAAATATTGTACTGTGGAGTTACAATGAAAATTCATCGTATGCAAATATAGAGGAAGAATTAGCCACATAATGTCAAACTGTAAGAATTTGTAACGTTGTATCGTTGACTATATACGTTTTATTTTTATTTGATTTGTCAACGTTGACCTTGCACATTGTCTTCTTACTGGCATTAATTAAAATCATTTACTATTCCAAAATGTTGTAAACGTATTTTCCTTTAAAATAATAACTATTCACTTATGCAGCCAAAACTCATTTGTAGGATACAAGAAAGATTTATTTTCCAACTAAACTTAAATTTAATTCTACACGAATTCAAATACATACACACATAAAATATGTAGTTTTTCTACCTTTGCTTAGAAAGATCAAACTCAACCTTTGTGCTTTGAGACCTCTTAGAGGATTGTATTTAATCAATATCAGGGACGTAGCTAGGTTGATCAGTTCGGGGGGGGGGGCAAATCTGAAATTTGTTCCTATGTAAATATTTCCAGATATTAAAGGTAAATAACTCTGTGTGTGTAATGTACACACACACACACATACACACACAGATATATATATATATATATATATATATATATATATATAATATTATATTACATTATAATATTGCTACATATATAGTGCATTGGTATATTAAACTACTAAGAAGTGTATATAATATACGTATATGTGAATACTGGAGGTCAAATAAAAATTAGAGTTCAACAATTTTCAGTAAGCAAATCAATTTATGTAATTACTATTAAACTATTACTTTACAGTTTTCCTTAATGTATTTTACTTTCTGCTTGTCTCAATGACAACCTCTTCTTTTTTATTGAAACTATATCCTCTGTGGAAATGCTAAACTGATAAATTATTCTGTGTAGGATCTTTTCTATTCATTCTGGAGGATACCGGGATTTTTTTTCACCTGTTCGAGCGGCTCCGGTGCCCACCCAGCGTCGTACGTATAAAGTGGGTACATGGAGGAAACTCTGGCAGGTAAACGAGGCCAGGGACATGGTGCTGATTGATCACATCACCTCCACCTTCGGCCGTGATCAAGAAAGTGTGGAGCCCTAACTACACACCCCTATACGCTTTCATGGCATAGCGAAAAGCACAGGGGAGCACATTACTTTACTTTTTTCATTATTTGGTATCCAGTACGTTATCATTAACAAATCATATTACATACACGCACACGCACACATATACACCGTTTTTTGGGGTAACAATTATAACTTGTTACTTATGAGAAACGCTTATATTGAAAGCGAAGCGAACAAGAAAAATATTACTAATTTCATACCTTTCATTCTTTCAAACAGGCAATAACAAATACTTTCACGAGTCATCATGTAAGTAAACTGCTACATTTTCTTCGTCCTCTTGCATCTGCCCCTCCTCCCTCCCCAAGCCCTCCTACCTCCTCACTAAAGTTATTGCTTGCTCGAAGGCAGCGAGGTCATTGGATTGTTCTGGTACTTGGCACCCTGGATAGAAGCAAAATCTAGCAGAATGAATCGAAAACAAAGGTTTACTGGGGAAGGGAAAATTTAACCGTATTTGCGTATTGCCTTACAGAAACGGTGCACTGAAACAGCAAGGGTACAATAACTCAACCCAGGGATAAGTCTTCCCTGCCATTTGAATGCCATTTCCTTCCCTTAATCCCTTAAAGCAAGAAAGACCGCTCCCTGCAATTTGTCAGGTTCGACACAAAGGGGTCTAGTCATACAGTGACGACCACAGATTAGAAATAGGTCTCGCAGGAACATTTTATGACGGGCAGTTCAGAGAGTAATTGGGACGCAGTGCCGCCTTTGGTTGTCCGCAACCATCTCGCCAACATTTGTTGAACAAGCTTGTTGTATTGTCTCCATTCAAGCTTTGTGCTGGTCTTAGGGCCGTCTGTCAACATGTTGCTTTCCTGAAGAAAGAAGATCGCGTTTTATTCTAATTTCTGGGCCTTCCCGATGGCGCAGTGGTACCGTCGTTCCCTTGTAATTAAGGTTCGATACCCGGTGGAGGCACATAGTGGTTTGGATCCCACTTGAAATTGTAGGTCCAGTCCCGATTAACCTTACTGTGCACAAAGTGGTATTAAAACAACTGAATCAATCAATCTTATTTCTGGCTGTGAATTTAGGCAGGGACGTAATTATAACAATAATAGGACGTTATAAAAACATTAATAATAATAATAATAATAATAATGACGCTTTTAACACTGAAATTATTGTCAAATTTAAATTCTAGCACATTTAGTAGTATTCCAGCGCAAACAGCACTTTAAATTATGCGAGTGATTTGTAACTCTCCTCTAGACACTAACGTGTGCAGGTTTTTTTTCAGAGGGGAGAGGGAGAGACAGTATAACATATTTCATAATTAACCACTTTTAAGCTTCCTTTTGAAAGTTGTTCAAAGACAGCTCATCAGCTCCCCCATGTGTACACCAGTGCCTCGAGATGTAGTAGGAAAAATAGATGCGTGTCACTTTTTTTGCGGCAATTTCGAAAATTGTGCACCTCTTAACTTGCACCCTGCATTCTCGCAAAACGACGTTGATGGTTTGTGCAAGTATCATGCACAAAGACACTGAGTAGATGTTTTCACACTTTTTTTATTTCTGTCTTGAGTTCGTGTTATCAGTAGGGAGCGGGTTTATAATAGCCACAAAGCATGCTAAATAGACAGGTAAATTGGCGCCAAAAATGACAAAATTTGACAACTTCAAAAAGCACAAAAAGTAGGTAGTAAATATCAACTTGTTATTACCTTTCTTTTTCAGTTTCACACCTATTTTTTTATTCTACGTATATTATATTTTTTAAAATGTTGTGCCGATTTTCTGTTACTTTTAGTTAATCGCAATGTTGACGATCATGAATAGCAATTAATGAAGGAAAACTCACAAATCGCCATCACAATTATGATATGTAATATGCAGAATATTATTGGCGACTCAAATGTTCTGTTTCTTGTTGTTGTTGTTTTTTAACATTCTCAAGAATAAATTCATGTTTTTGCTTTATATTGCATATTTATTATAACGTCACGTTTACCACGGCGGACCTACTCGGTGTGGTTTACCACGTTGCCTTGTAACCAAAGAGTGCCAGGTTCAAGTCCCGATGGAGACACATTGCACAATGGGTCGGAGTCAAATTTAAATTATAAATCCAGTTCCAATTAATCTATTTGAGCATAAAATGGACTTTAAACTATTTTTGATTACGACGACAATGGGATCAGTTATTGTAATAGTGAAAGAAAATAATATCTCCTTCAGGATTCAAACCTCGGACTCAGTTTTACAGAAATTGTAATCTCTAGACCAGTGGTTCCCAAAGTGTGCGTCGCGGCGCCCTGGGGCGCCCTGGTAGGCGTACGGGGCCGCCGCGAGATGTTCCAATATTTTCACTAAAATTCAGTCATTGATATGATTGTTCCAAATACATGTTCTTATTTAGAACATTTTACATAAAAAATGTTTCCGAATTTGAAATATATGTTTATTTTTTAACTTAAGGAAAGCAACCTATACACACCAACAGAGCGTTACAAGTGTTAGATAGGGCCTCCCCGGTGGCGTAGTGTTAGAGTTGCCACCTTGTAATAAAGGGGTCACGGGTTCGTTACCCGGTGCAGGCACATAGTGGTTCGGATCCCACTTTAAACTGTAGGTCCAGTTCCGATTAGCCTTATTGTGCATGAAATGGACTTAAAACATCAATTCAATCAATCAATCAATCAATCAAAGCAAGTATTAGATATGCCTACATTCTGATTTGGACGCCGTGGAAAAATCTTGAAACACTAATGGCGCGGCGAAACGAAAAAGTTTGGAAATTCCTGCTCTAGACCATAGAGATTAGCTTTGTTCCTTCGTTCGTCAGTGCTATATATATTTTTTAAAACAATGCAAATATAGGTAAAGATTATTTCTCCGTTGTGTGAGGTATCGGTAGACCGTTAACATCTGCTGGCAATGCCAACAATGCATTAGTGTACATTGTTATTAGATAGGCTTCCACTCTCCCCGACATCCATTCTAAACAATGGCATTACTTATTTCATTTATTCCAGTGTTCGTGGCGGAGTGGTAAGCGTAAAGGGCTACGGAATCAGAGATCCCATGTTCAAACCTCCACCAGCCATTTGTGACTCATTCTGTTTGTCTATGCTCCCATCACCTTTCCATCCGTCCATCATTCATCCATCCACATCGACTTGTAAAAATTAACCTACGAGGTAGGAAAGAAGGTAAAATAGCCAAAATGAAAACCTATTGAATTCTAGCCGCCTCAGTGGCTGAGCACGTTAGCTACCGAATTACGATTTTGTCCCAAATTGATCTAAGTTCGAGTCCGTGAGATTTTGTATTAAGTCCTCTTCATGCACAGATAGGCCAATCGGGACTGGACGTACAGTTTAAAGTTGGATTCAAACCACTATGTGTGTCCACTAGATATCGAACCCAGGCCAGGACCTCTTAATTATATGGTGACGACATTACCGCTACGCGATGTCCTCGCCTGGAGAGGCAGGCGCTTTTTTTTGTTACTGTCCATGCATTAATTTCTTGTATCACCGTTGCATATCTTTGACATTAGCCAGAAGTGTCAGTAAAGTAATGTAAAATCAGGAAACGAAAATCAAAGTACATCCAGTGTTCAAATTGAAATTTTTAATTTAACTCCTGACCAGGTAGAGAATTTTCCTCTTAAATATT
This sequence comes from Lepisma saccharinum, assembly GCF_977018435.1. Lineage (NCBI taxonomy): Eukaryota > Metazoa > Arthropoda > Insecta > Zygentoma > Lepismatidae > Lepisma > Lepisma saccharinum. The sequence continues at coordinate 15,364 of NW_028143530.1, forward strand.
CTCGATCATATTTTGCTATTGCTAAGAATTTGACGTAATCATTTCTTTCAACTTCAAGTAAATATTACATTAATATCAGCATATAAATTGTCAGTTTCTGTACTGAATTTTACATTAAAATTAATACTGTTGTTGGTTTGCAAATTACAATATGTATTTGATGAGAAAATATTTCCTGATTAATTTGCCTTCCTCTAAGAAAAATAATTCTGATATGAATTAAAAGTCCACTGAGACGAGATCAGTGATTACTGAACTCTTGTATATTAATTGGAAAATTTGTGTTATTTACTTTGAACCATCAGTCTGTATGTTTTAGGTACAAATCTCAAAATTTGAAAAGGGAAGCTGATATGACTTTTCTCCTCAGCATTTTTTCAATTTGAACACTCGATATACAGAGATATACATATTTCATTATTTAAGTTAAACTACGAACACACACACACACACACACACACACACATATAATTGTTTTACAAAACTGATTGGTACTCACTTTGTAATTCGCCCACAGTTCCATGCATTTTAGATGATAGGACGTTCCTCCGTTTTCCTTAATTTTTTCACATGGTTTCTTCCAGTTGCGAATCCCTGTTTTCCTGAAACTTGATTCTGCATATCCTGAATCTGTGCCAAATTTACGGCATGGAAAACAAAAGCATGCGTCAAGTTCCACACTATATTCTAGCCACGGCGCAGATGCAAACCAGTATTTTTGAAATAATCGCTTTCGCTTTCCGAACGTAGTATTTGGATAGTTTTGCAAAAGTGGTTGCCTAGGATTATCTACCCCAAGATCAGTAATTATTTTCACATTAGTACATTCACTTGTTTTGCCTAACTTTGGAACGTCAGAACTTGGATCAACATCATCTTCATTGTCGTCATGTTCCACATGTTTTGAGATAGTTTTAAAATATCCAGTTTTGATAAATTTATCCATTCAAAATGGAAATGCACAACAACGTTAGAACTCTTCCCCCACACGAATAAAAACACAGTGACCGTAGCAACCCGATAGTAGACCTTGCTCGCAAGCAAGAACACAAAGCTAATCTGTGGCTCTGAAGCTGAAGCAAGGAGCAATTTTAAATCTCAGAACAATGCCAGTACTGGAGAACTCTCTCCACATGTCGCTCGACCCCCTACTGTTGACCGCTCGGCCTCGGCGGAGTCTTTGATTCCATCTGTAACGGAAGGGTCATTTGCAACAAAAGGCAAAAGGTTTTCACAAACTTAGGGTAGGGCAAGGGTAATAACCTCAAAGCATTTTATGCCTTTGGTTATAAACTGGTAAGCAACGAAAGGGTGGAATTTTGCTGTCCTACATTTGCTTCCGAAGATTTTCTTCGAAACAGTGTTTCCAACTCTGCTACAAATTTACCAGAAAATAATATGTAGTATTAATTTAGGATAATTTTTAATCGATCAAAATTTTGTTTGCGGGGGCCAGAGTTACAACTGCCGGGGCCAAAGCCCCCCAGGCCCCCCCTAACGACGTCCCTGATCAATATAGAAGGTAAGCGACGCGTGTAAAAGTTTTGTAATGAGATATCTACGTTAAACACGAATACCCAATTCCTAGCCTATTCTATACTATGCTTGACATAAGACATAAAACACATCGAACACATCTTTCGCAGCACCAGGCTTAATCACAAAACCAATCACCACTGAATTCCTAAACATTCCAGAAATAGCATAAGGGAAATCACGGAAGCTATAAAAGTTTGGTTCACAAAGTAAACAAAGCCACACTAAATCGAAATGTACTTATAACAAAAACTTGATCCACGATGCGTAACCATATCTTAGCCAATAACCAACTTTGAGAATAGTGAAATGCGTCACAATCTTCCATGAAAGTCTAAAATCTTTACAACAGCTTCATTAAAAGTTTCAAGTGCTTGAATGTGTACGACGTAATACAATACTACATAAATTTAATACAAATATACTTTATAATGTATATCCCTTGAATATACAACGATCGTTTTATGAGTTAGCCTCTGATCATGGACTAATGCCAACCTTGACAGGGCAGATCGCATTAGTTGTCCATCAGTTTAGGGCTGTTAGTTTTCATCCAAGCAGTTAGATGGCTCTAGCAACTTCCGTCTCCAACGGAAATGTCGTATAGCAACTTCCCTATCCTCTTATGGCGCTCTTATGGCTTATGAAGGCTGGGTTATTCTCAAATATATAATCCTTGGTATGATCTTGACGGAAGTGACGTCACCTAGTGTAGTTCGAAAGCGCCTAGATCACGAGTAATCTAGACCACAGGGCAGAACACGCCAAGTTGCAGGCTTGGTCGCGTGACAAGTGGATTTGCTGTTAATTTGTTTCAAATCGCGGAGGTAGAAAGCCAGCAAGTTGTTGGTTGCAGTTCTTCTAATCTGTGGAAATTTATGTATTAGAACATTTCCAAATGCTATTTGATTTCTGTAGTCTAAAGCAAGTGTTTAAAACGTGCAAAACCAACGTATCCTCGGTTATAGGTACTGATCTTATTTGGCGCTGCAGTCGAAGTGCAGTTCGAAAGATTTTCACTTCCAGTCAACGACTTCAAAACCGCACTGCGAGAACATTCTCGCGCTTCAAGTACGGTCTTGCCTCTTTCGACACAGCCTAAGTCTCTGCGCAAGTAGGGACGCGAGACGACTCCACCAATGAACACGTGAGAGGGAACGTGATTGCGTGAATTGGGAAAGCGACTGCTGTTGCCAGCCTTCGCAGCAGAGTGTACTGCTTCGCTCTGTACACTCGCTTTCCCTCCTTCTCTTCCGCTATGCGCAGGCTTGTTCCACAGATTCCTGGGATAGAGTATAATCCATGCGGCGCTTCAATGCCAAATTTTTCCTAGAACCACGTAATGAGTCCCTTGTCATTTTGTTGCCCTAAGAAATCCATTCACTTTACGGATAATGACACAAAGAAGAGATGTGCAAAATATCTCGGCGATATTTGTTATGTTTCTCGAGAAACACTCCTTCAAACACTGCTGAAATTCACGTCATACGTTACTGATTTGAAGACGTTCTCTGATTGGCCTGACGTCATTACTTAGAAATGCGTTCAGGCAGGGCTTTTGCTCGTCCCCGTCAACTTATCATGGACCGTGAAACCGACAGCAAGAAGTCATTTTTTACTCCACTCTGAAAGAAGATGAATTACTTTTGCAGAAAAACCTTGCGGTGTATTGTGTATAACCTTCAAGTAAAAATAGAGAAAAATACATTAGTACTTAATTGCTTTTATCCCTTTGCTTCAGTAATTTAAACCGCCAAACAACGTGTTTTATCAAACACTCTTGTAATTTATGAAAAAATCAAGCTTCCATTTTAACATTGAAATATTATTAGATCATTTTTTTTAAAAAAATTGGCCATTTTAAAATAATTTTAAGGTCATTTTATAGGTCATTTTTTGACATTTTTAGGTCATCAAGTTTCGGGACCTACTAACTATTCTATGCTACTAATAAGGTTTTCGCGTGTAGACCCACATGTATAATCCTCTGTGATGTTGAGTAGCATCCTGTCAATGATTGTGATTTTCATCTCCTTAATTTCCTCTTTTCTCAGTTCATTCTCATCGTCGCGGCCAGACAAAAAGATAAGAACACAACGAATTAAATATTCCAATCATTGTATCGAGTATTCTCTGTCATAGTTTCGTTCCCCATACACCTTAGGCACATGCTTCTGGAGGGAGGTCGTACCTGTTACTTCACATAATTATAAATCATCTAAACTTCTCACGAATAATCTACACAAAGATAGAAGGGCGATGATACATTTAAAAAATATAACAGTAATAGGCATATCTATTTTTAGTCACAATAATGATGAAATTACACGTAACTATATAAAAAAGAGCCCAAGAAATTTGACACCAGCTAAAAAAATCCCACCAATAGGCTCCAGGATACTAAATCTATTGGTTCATAATCCATTCATTTTCAATTTGTAAACGTTAACGTTATTCCCACCCAAACCCGGCCTCCATACATACATACATGCATACATACATACATGCATACACACGCACATATGTACATACACAAACACATATGTACATATATATGTACATTATATATTATATCCATATTATACTATATATATAGCGTTATGTTTTATTGCGATCGCCACCCCTCCACCCTGCCAACCTACCTTCCGTGGAGATTATCATATGAATCTCAGTTAGCAAAGCCCATTCCACACCCTTTCCCTAAACCCCACTCCTCCCGCCCATTATAACGCTTCCCACCTCAAACCCTCCTGCGGATACGCACCTCATATAATTCCTTTGTCTGGAGTAATTCAACGTGGTTGCTCATTGACAAACTTTTCCAGTACACACACTTTGATACCCGATGCTCACATTCAAGCAAAAGTATTTTGTATTTTACTATCAAATTGCAACTCAATTAGTGTGCTATATGTCCCGTTAGTTTAGTATTTTAGGATACAAACTATTAATTTAGAAAATAAATAAAAAATGACAACGTATTCCACACCACTATGCAGTTAGGTTATTTTCATAAATATTTCAAACTTGTTCAAGAACATTTTCAACTTGATGGAAACATAGAAAATTGTGTAAGAACTAGTAAATGCCTCAAAACAATAGAGTTCAAAATATGTATAGAACCTATGCTAATTGTAGCGTTCTTATGTACCGTATGTACCCAACCTACCTAATCTTGTGTATCCTATAGAGTACTCTGGCTTAGGGGAATTCCCAAAACTGCCTTCATGTAGCTTCATGTGGCTAAAACAATATTGATTTGCCTTGCTGGAATCACGTCTAAAGTGTATGTTCCTCTGAGCTCGCATTCTATGAAGTGAAGAAAATGGCTAGGGAGTAGTTGTATTGATACTACGGACAGCGCCGGAAAGGAAGAGCTTCTCTCCAGCAGCTTTGCTACACTTAAAACTTGCTTAACATGAGCATATGAGATTTTTGCTCAAGTGTGGAGCTCTTCCTAATCCAAGATTTTTGTAAAAATGCCCTTGGGAATTTTTCAGAAAGGAAGAGCTTCCTCAGATTGATTTGTACATACTTACAAAAGTTGCATCAGCCAGATTTTTGTCCATAAACTTGTCAATTTTTGGCCACACCAGAAATTAAGCTTATACACATACATATTTACTTCTGGTTTAAGTTTAATTGGATACCATTCAATTTGCTTATCTAATATTAAAACAATGTAATATGTAGAGCCCTCTTCTAGAATTGCTCTGTGCTTGCATGTTTCCCCCTCTGTGGCAATGTGTGGAATTCCCGAGACGGTAGTATTGATTTTTTTCCTCAGCGCCAGTATTTACAGAAATTCCAGATTATTGCATCAGCCAGTTATGTGAGAGTGACTGAGGGGAATAGATGTGTTGATACAGTGCTTCTCATACTTACAGGCCTGTTTGGTTTAATTGAACATTATAAAATCTGATATTTGTTGTAATCCACTCATATTTAGAGTCAAGCTTATATTTGTCCCAGCCTGTTATACATAACAAGGTCATTGCCATTCTATACATGCATGTCCGTGCAGGCATTTGCGGAATGGCAGTGTGAATGAATATTCCACTTGTAAGCTATTGGCTTTACAACCTGTCATAATAAGCATAAAGATTAGATTTAAAACCCAGGAAATTTTATATAAATACCAAAGCCAAAAATATTAAGTGTATACACACATATATACATACATACATACAAAGTACAGTGCTGAACCCAACTGATATTTTTTATTCAGTATAAAGTTTTGAATTGAAACCCGGGAAATTGTATATAATAAACAACAGTAAAAATGCCGAATCAAAAATATTGTAATCAATGCAATAAAAATATATTTAGCTCTAATTGGGCCAGACACCAAAAGATTTGTAACCCGGACAAATACAGAACTCCCACAAAAATTTGCCCCAAATGCCATAAAAAATACAGCATGCAATACTTCACGTATACGCATAAAGATACTTGCTCTGCACAGTCATCAATACAACCATCTACATCTGGTCTGAAAAGAAAGCACGAAGCACCTCTTAATGCCAGAGCAGCAAAGCAGCCACGCTATGAACCCATCCGTAGCAGTTTTAACGGCCAATTAAGGGATCACCGGTTTGTATCAGAGCCAAGATGTGGCATTGAGAATTTCTTGAATAGTATAAATTCTAATCTGCAGGCAATTCTTAATGCACAAAATGGCTCTTATAAGCTCTCCCTCAAATTGTTTGTACAATATAAGAAGCCAAATGGCACAAAATTTACACATCCCCACTTAACAGAAACTGTACCTGTATATTCAAATACAAATTCAGACAAAATAATAAGCAGCTTGATAAATCAACTGAATATCAAACACTCTGAATTTGCGGCAAAAGAGTCAGGATGGAGCCTATGCGGTTCATCACACAAGTTATATGTCAATATTTCTGAATTCTGCCCATTACAAGGATCTACATATGTGCCATTACCTGCTAATATTAAAAACAGAAGAGCCGTGGTTAATATAAAAAATGCCGACCAGAAATGCTTTTTGTGGTGTATATTAGCTGCTTTGTATCCAGTTTCAAGGGATCCTCAGAGAATAACTTATTACAAGCAGCATGAACATGATTTTGACGATGTAATGGAGGGTTTAGAATATCCAATGTCAGTTCAGAATATTGATAAATTTGAAAAAAAGGCCAGGCACATCAATGGCAAACAATTATCTATTAATGTATTTATTTGTTCCACTGGCAATTGCCCGATAGCACCTCTCAGAATCAGTATACTTGATGATGAAGCTGCAATTCCGATTGATCTGCTCTTAATTGAAGGGGATGGCACATATCATTACACTCTAATACATAATCTTCAAGCTTTAGTGAGAACACAACTAGACAAAACTCATACAATATTTAAGTTGTGCAGAAGATGCTTAACTGTATTTGATGGTCAAAAAATGGTAAATGGGGTTCGTGAAAAAAATGCAGAAATTGCCAAAAACAAGTTAATTGAGCATCTGAAATACTGTGGCAACCATAAACCTGTTCATATGGTGATGCCCAATCCAAGTGAAAATTGCAAATTCAAAAAATATGAAGCCTTGTTGGAACACCCAGCACATATTGTCTGTGATTTCGAATCGAACCTCAAACCTCTTGCATTCTGTAGCCCAGATCCCGAAGAATCTTCAACTACACCATACCAGTTACATGAACCTTCCAGTTTTTGTTATGTAGTTGTACGGGATGGTATTGTTATTAAAGAATATTCATACAAGGGACCAAATGCCATCAAAATATTTGCACATAGAATAGAAAATGTGTGCCGTGACATAGCATCTAACATCTTATTAAAATCAAAGCCTATGTTGCCTTTAACAGAGGAACAGATTGAAGATTTCAACAATGCAGAAAAATGCCCGGTATGTGATTCTGAATTTTCAGATACAAATATCAAGGTACATCACCATTCTCATACAGATGGTCGATATAAACAGGCCCTGTGTAATAGCTGTAATATTCAGATCAAGAGACCAAGATTTATCCCCATATTTTGCCATGGAGCATCCAATTATGATTTCCATCATTTGATCAGGTACGAGGGGTTTGACAAGCAGAATTTAAATATTTTAGCTGAAAATGATGAAAAATATATATCTATTAGCAAGATAATTAAAGTTGATGGTGTTCCTATTCACATAAGATTTCTTGATTCTTACAGATTTTTATCTGCTGGCCTGGCCACACTGGCCTCTCAATTATCTGATGATCAATTCAAAATCACACGTGCATTGTTTCCAAATCAGGACCTGAAATTAATTAGGCGGAAGGGTGTATATCCATATGACTATGTCACAGATTTTTCTAAATTTGATGAGTGTTCCCTACCACCACAAGAAGAGTTTTACAGCAAAATCAGAGGATCTGGAATCACTGATGAAGATTATCACCATGCTCAGTTGATGTGGAACAATTTAAAATGCAAGACATTTGGTGATTATCACATGGCATATTTGAAACTTGATGTCACTCTCTTAGCTGATATATTGCAAGCATTCAGAAAATCTTCCATGCAAAATTATGGACTGGACCCAATATATTTTTTCAGTGCCCCGGGCCTAGCATGGTCTGCAATGTTTTTCAACACCAAAAAGCCATTGGATCTGATCCACGATCAAGATAAGTATCTGTTTATGGAGGAATGCATAAGAGGAGGGATGGTGCAATGTTCCCAGAGATATGCCAGAGCAAATAACAAGTATATGCCTGATTATGATCCAGCACGGCCATCAAATTATATAACGTATGTAGATGCAAACAACCTCTATGGTTATGCCATGATGGATAAACTGCCATATGCAGAGCTTGAATGGGTTGAAAATTTCAATATTGAAGATCTTAAGGACTTTGATGACAGTAAATATGGCCTATTCATAGAGGTTGATCTGATAATTCCAGATTATTTGCACAACAAATTTTCTGATCTGTCCCCAATTCCCGAGGTCCAGTGCTCACCTGGCTCTAAACAGAAGAAGCTCATGATGACACTGGAGCCGAAACAAGGATATGTCATATATTACAAAAACCTCCAGTTCCTGATGAAACATGGTGTTCAAGTGACCAAAGTTGGAAAAGTTTTGAGGTTCAGGCACTCAGAATGGTTGAAACCATACATTGATACAAATACAGAGCTTCGAACATCTGCAAAGAGCCAATTTGATAAGGGCTTGTTTAAATTGATGGTGAATTCAGTGTATGGCAAAACAATTGAAAATGTCAGGAAACATACCGATGTTAAAATAATTACTGACCCCAGCCGGAGCAAAAAATTGGTTGCAAAGCCTAATTTCAATTATAGAAGAATTTATGATGAGCACATGGCACTTTTCAACATGATGAAAACAAAGATTAAGTTTGATAAACCTATTTATGTAGGGGCTGTGATATTGGAATTGTCCAAATTACATATGTTAATATTGTATTATGATGTGCTGAAACCTTTTTATGGTGATCGTGTAAAATTATTGTACATGGACACGGATAGTTTTATTCTTGATATTCAAACAGAAGATGTTTATCAAGATATGTCACAGCCTGAATTGTTTCCATACTTTGATACCAGTGAACATACAAAGATTCAACATCACCACAACAAAAAGGTGCCTGGCAAGTTAAAAGATGAGACACTTGGTGATGTTATTGTGAAATTTGCTGGGTTAAGTGCCAAGATGTACAGTTTTGAAACATGTAGTGGTGCTGTTGCCAAAAAAGCCAAGGGCATTGGCAGAGTTACTGTTGAAAAAGATCTCCAATTTGAAGATTATGAAAATTGCATCAAATCCCAGAATTCAATCAAAACATCAGAAAATAGAATTCAGAGTGAGGATCACTTGTTGACTTCAAATGTTGTAAGAAAAGTGGCCCTGGACCCACATGATGATAAGAGATGCATTTTGTCATGTGGCATACATACTTTACCATGGGGTCATTGTGATTTGAAAAGTGGGAATCAATGCCCAATTACAGAGCATGATTTGAAATAAATAAACATGCCTATGAACTTATTTGGGTTCAAAAAACAGGCTATTATGGACCTGCCGACACCACAAGCCTCTCCTGATAGGCTGTCTAAACTGAGTGGCTTGTTAATTATTCATCTGAACAGCATACTTACAGATAATAATGAAGAAACGGGCAAAACATTGTACATATTTAACAATAATTTAAATCATTACCAATTACCTGTAGGTGGGCAATTACAATTTATTACAACCCCTGAGGGTGATGTTAAAATTTCAGTAGGGAGAAATATTTACAGAATTAAGCACTCAAACATGGTTTCTGGCACTGTATATACTGTTTCTGCTGGTGACTGCTTATATATTGAAGTCCCTGGGTCATATGACAAGCTTATACCTTTTTTTATAGAATTAAGAATCAGATACTCTATAATAAATAACCACTAAAACAAAATGCCTAATGATATATTTGGCCATACAAGACATGAAGATCACAGTGATGAGATTCTGATGCTTGATGTCAGAGTCAAGAAATTAAGAAGTGATTTACAAGCTTTACAAACCACACTCAATGCCAGTCTTCAATTAGAAATTACAAATTTGCAATCACAATGCATGGACCCTCTTCTTAAAATTGATTCCGAACTCAAATTATTGCTTCAGAAATATACTGATCTGGCCACATTAGATAATTTTCAAAGTTTAGAAGAAGCTGTAGCAGCTCTTCAAGCCAAATTTAAGACCCAGGCCACCAATTCTGAGCAATTGAAACAGCAATTGGAAGAGCAGATTAATAATGTCCAGACACAGCTCCAAACAATTGTCAAAAGCATAAAATCACAAGAAGATTTTGATCTAGTGATTTCCACTCTAAAGGAACAGATTCAATCACTCCAGATACCTAATCTGGACCCCTTGAACAATGCCATAGCCGAGGTTAAAGAAAAAATTGAGACACTTGAAAATTTTATGAACAACTTGCCATCTTCTGATGCTTTGAGTGCAATAACTCGGAGTGTAGCAAATATTAAGCTGCAACTTGAAACATATGAAGATTTTGGAAAAATTCAAAGTTCCATAACCCATCTTGAAGGTACAATAGCAGCAGTGCAAAGTGATTTGGCAAATGTACTAGAATCCCGCCTGCCTGGTATTGTAGACACACTTGTCAGTGTCCAGCAACAGATCACAAAGCTTGAAAACCTCAACACTGAATCTGAACTATCTCATTTTCATCACTTGATCGATGATATCCAAACAAAGCTTGAAATTTTACAACAATCAACACCCTCTCAGGCAGATATAGCCCTGCTCCAAAATGCTATGCAAAATGTGGCTGATGCATCTGAATTAAACAATGTGAAATTGGCACTTGAATATTTGCAAAATACAGTATCAAATCTTCCCACATCACAGGAACTTAAAAATATTAAGAGAGCTGTGAATAGGATATTGAAATCAGAAGATATCAAGAATATCCAGACAGAGATCAAACATCAAACTCAGACAGTGGCCACTCTACCAACCAATCAACATATTAATGAACTGCATGCCCTGTTTGAGGATATCAGAAGACAGGTCCATGATCTTACTGCTCAAAATTCAAAATTGGCAGTTGTTGAAAATTTGCAACAAATTGTAGCTAATATCAAGCAACAGCTAGGAACCATGGAATCCAATCAAGCAAATGCTCTGTCTGTTTTTGCCACCCAGCTTCAAGAGATTGTGCAACAATACAAGAAACTTATTGTGGACATAAAAATCAAGCCAGGCCACGATGATGTTGTTAGGACCATCAATGAACATCTTGAATCTGTAACAAGCAGATTGCTTACAGCAGAAAAGGAAATAACAGGCATAATCGAGAATCCAAAACATACAGTAATTCTTGAATTGTACAGCATCCCCAACAAAGAATATGATTCTCCATTTACACCAGGTGGCAAAATATATATGCTGTCCCCTGCACAATTTTATTACCAGTTTTTTGTTGGGGGCACATTGAGACCAATCAAGATCAAATATTGGCATCAGCCACAGGCACACCACTACCCTACCTTATCAATAACAAATGCTGAGAACAAAGTGAAAATCACGAGTGTAGAATTGGAGGATTTTACAGACCCCAATACATTAGAAACAGCCTATACTGAAGATGATGGAACTTTGGAATTTAAAATACAAATAGGGGACAAATTATATTTAGAAAATCCTGTAGTATCAGCTGCTGAACACCCTATAGTTGCAATATTCTTGTTTTCATATTATGTCTAGACAAATTATTGTTGATGAATTACACAGACAAGCCAGACATAATTTTAAGAGACTCCCAGTAGTCACAAAGGGCATAGATGATTTATGGCAGAGCGACTTGATTGAGTTGTCAAGTGGACAGTTGAAAAACTTAGACAAAATCAACAAGGGCTACAAGTATCTACTCACTGTAATAGATACATTTTCAAAATTTGCCTGGGCTGTGCCACTCAAATCTAAGACTGGAAAATGTGTTACAGAAGCCTTCAGGACAATCATCAATCAGAGTGGAAGATCACCGCGCTATTTGCAAACAGATAATGGCAAAGAATTTTATAATTCTGTGTTCCAACAATTTATTAAAAGCCAGGCAATAAAACATTACTCGAGTTACAGTGATCTCAAAGCCTCAATTGTAGAGAGATTCAACAGAACCTTAAAAAATCTTATGTATAAACAATTTACCCTCCAAGGTAATTATAAATGGATTAATATTCTTCCAGAACTTCTACATAAATATAACAATTCTGTCCATTCCACAATCAACATGAAACCCTCTGAAGTAACTTCATCTGATGAGCAAAAATTGATCAGGACTGTTTATTATCCTAGATACCAGCCAACAACAAGAAGGGCCAAATACAGGGTGGGTGATCAAGTAAGAATCAGTAAATATAAGCACTTATTCAAGAGAGGCTTTACAAGAAACTGGAGCACTGAATTATTTACAGTGGTTCAAGTTAAACCCGGGACCCTTAATACATATATAATAAAGGATCACCGAGGAGAAATTCTCAAAGGCAGATTCTATGAACAAGAACTCAGCAAAACTAAACAGCCTGACACATATCTCATAGAAAAAATAATCCGCAGAAAAGGCAACAAATTACTTGTCAAATGGCTGGGTCATCCGGAAAACAGCTGGATCGATGCAGACAAAGTGATAATATGAGCACCTGGGATGTTATAAAAAGGCTGCCAGAACCTGAACAGCAGAATAAGAGAAATGGCAACTTGCTGCCTGATAATATTAGGTGTCTTATTGTTGGGCCATCTGCTTGTGGTAAAACTACACTCATGGTTGATAATTTTTTATTGGCACCCAACTGGCTAGACTGGAAAAACAGGCACTTGTATGTCTTCTCTAAGAGCTTGGAACAATTAAAATATCAGCAGCTGATGAAGCTATATGATGGATTGGATATTGCCACTTTTGAACCAGATGTTAAGCCACTTGATGAATGTCTCGATAATTCTGTTGTTGTGTTTGATGACGTTATACTGGATAATCAAAACAAGGTTAGAAATTTCTTTACACAGGGGCGGCACAAAAACATTGATTGCTTCTACCTGGCACAGACTTTTTCAAAAATACCGAAGCAGCTGATCCGAGACAACAGCAATTTTATATGTGTGTTTCATCAAGATCATACCAACCTCAAACACATACATGATGAATATGTAGGTGGGGACTTGAGCTACAATGATTTTTCCAAGTTTTGCAGCAGGTGCTGGAACCAGGACAGTTATGGGTTTGTCACTATTGATATGACAAGAACACCCAATAGTGGCAAATACAGAAATAAAATCAACGATTTTCTAGACGTTGAGACATAAATAAATAACCATGAAAAGGCCAATGATTGATGATCTTAAGTTAAGAGATTATCTTGTAAAAAGATTTAAGGGATGGAAATCAGAGAACCGAGGAATTTATGAAAAACACAAGCAAACAGAACAGCCTGTAATTGATGCTATTAATAATTTAGGTAAGAATATCAAAACTGTTACAGAGCAGAATCAAGATTTGATCACGGAGCTTGTACCTGTAGCTGCAAGGAACATATTAGATTATCCATTCACCCCACTTTCCAGTATTCATACACCTAGTCCTGTTGCTCCTCGAAGAATTGAAGCTACTCAGGATCCTATTGAATTGGGTCTTCTTGCTCAAAAATATTTAACTACACCTAAAGACAACAAAGATGAGGTCTTTGGCTTATATGCTGACACAGAGCTTGATGGGAGCATCATTCATAGAATTGGCAATTTCAGAGTAACATTTATGGGGGATGATATAATTGTTTATTCAGAATCTCGTCTCGGAGAAAAAGGTGGTTTTGTTAAATACCCCGGCACACCTGGATTGTGGGAACTGATGACTAGGAAGAGACCTGGCAGCTATACAGATCAAGACTATGAGCACTACAAAGAAATATTAATAAAATCAGATGCTCTATACCAGAACAATGATCCCACACAAAAAAGAGTCAAGTCTAGCAGTGGGGCAAAATACAATAATTTAATCAAGCCCATATGGTCACAAATTAAGACTGGCAGTGGAATCAAACAATACAACACCCTGCCCAAAGAATTTGTGTGGGTTGATGATGTCAGGAAACTTGTAGATAGGTTATTGGTGATAGCTGGGGAGGAAAATGCTGGCAACCACAATTTTTACAATGAAAAGGTTGGAATTATGGACATGATAAGCACAAAATTGTCTAATTTTATAGTGAATGACCCTAAGGGGATTGGATATCTCATAAAAATTATTAATACTCTACCACCTAAATTTTGGAATGTTTCTGAGGGTCGGGGGTTGGTTAATGACATTATAAACAAGCTGCCATTTGAACTACATATTCCAGGCTATCAGTATTGTGGTCCAGGCACAAAATTGGATCATAGATTAAACAGAGGTGATCCTGGTGTAAATCCCCTAGATGCTGCTTGTAGAGACCATGATATAGCATACAACACACATTCTGATCTTGACAAGAGACATGTTGCAGACAAGAAATTAGAAGAGGCTGCATTTGGCAGATTTGTAAGCAAAGATGCTTCTTTAAGTGAGAGAATATCAGCGTTGGGAACCACCATAGCTATGAGCACCAAACAAAAACTGGGGTGGGGGTTGTGAACATGTATATAATAAACCTACAATGAAGGCCAAGGGTGTTATGTATCAAATACCTTATGCAGGTCTCAAATCTCTTAAAACTATTGACAGTCTCTTGACCAAAAAGCAGCGCAAGAAAAAAAGCTCTTGTCTTGCAAAGGGACATGGTATGAAATTGTTGCTTAGTACCCCCCAATTAAAAAAATTACAGCAATCTAGAAAAAAATCACATACAGGGGGTTTCATATTTACTATCCCGGCCATCTTAGCTGCTCTCGGGGCTGTTGGGAGCTTGGCTGGGGGATCAGCCGCCATAGCAAAAACAGTAATAGATGCCAAGAAAAATAGGGCAGAATTAGATGAGCAGAGGCGCCATAACCTGGCCATGGAGAAAAAAGGCAAAGGTGTTAAGAGAGCCATGAATAAGTTTAAAAAAAACAAGAGCCGCTTACAAACCAAGATATTGAAGCTTTAATCAAGCCACTGGGCATCAAACATTTTAGAGGTGTGTACATGTCTGATTCTTTACCAGAACAACCACTCAACAGAGAGTGTGGCATTGTTAATTTGGATGAGTACAAGAATCAGGGCACTCACTGGATTTGTTATCTTAAATATTTAAACAATGAGGCATTTGTGTTTGATTCATTTGGAGGTGTTCCACCTGAAAATTTAGTAAAATATCTAAAATCAGCTAATCTTTATTACAATAATGCCCGTCTTCAAAACTTCAAAGATGTTAATTGCGGACATTTGTGTTTATCTGTTCTTAGATATATGTCTCAAATAAATAAACCATCAATTGAAAATTTTCAAAAAGCCTTGTGGTATCTGAAACATCATGGAGGTATTCCATCTCACCAGCCAAAATTCAATATTGAAACTCAAATTACATGATGACATTGTGTATCCCAAAACAATAGCTCTCAGAGCATTTTACGGCATGTACCTGATCCCTAATATTACACACCACAACAATACAATTGCAGTAGGGGATCAAAAAATTGTCATCACTCCAGGGCAATATAATCTATCCACTCTAAATGCTCAATTACCCAGAGGTGTAGTGTTAAGTCAAAATTCTGTCACTCACAGAGTAGAGATTGTATCTGCTACAGAAACAGTGGATCTGGGTACTATAGGAGAGCTGTTGGGATTTGAGAACAACACAAAACTTGAACCAGCCATCAAACACACTGCTATTAATATACCTAAATTCTTAGCCATAGAGACTCTGAATATTCACTGTAATGTGGCCGAGGGTATGATCACCAAATCAAATGGGATAGGCACTCACAAACAAACTGGCATCATTGCAACATTCAAACCTAACTCCGAATTCATGGAGCCGATCATCTACAATCCATCCCCAACATTATATTTTCCTGTGTGCCATAATAGAATAGATAACATTGAGTTGATGGTCACTAATGAGAAAGAAGAATTAGTTGATTTTGCTGGAGCCACAACAACTGCTATCATAGAGATTAATATTTAAATAAAAATACATACAATGGAAAATATTGAGAGTTATGAGCTACAATCATTCCCTCCAAACAGGAGGACATTTGCAAATTTAAATCAACCCAACACAGAAATCGAGGTTGATCTTGATGTAGGGGATGGCTTTATACACCCTCACAGAGCAGATCTATACATCAAATTTGATGTTGTAAAGCTCGATGGAACAGATTATCCGGCAAATTCAAATATAAGACTTGTAGACAATTTTGTGCCGCATCTATTCTCTGAAATTGAGATCAGAAAGCATGGTGTTGTTATAAACAGAGTGGATTATCCCGGCATTACCTCCACAGCTTTGGCCACATTAAAATTATCCAAAACCGAGGCATCATACTACAAAATAGGCGGATTTGAGGCTGGTGATAAGATATTATCTAAAAATCATACAGTGCTGTTCCCCATGCGCCTGTTGCCAGGATTCTTCTCGGATTACAAAGAAATTATGTGGAAGGGCGGGTTAAGAATTACATTTAGAAGAGCTGCAAATGATAACAATGCTTTGATGAGGTACAGTGCAATAAACTCTACAGGAGAAGCTCTGCCTAATACCTTACCTGATGAGGGCAAATGCATTATTCAGACTATGGAGTTAAGAATCCCTGTTGTTGAGTATGAGGCCAGTTACGCTCTTAAATACAAAGCTGATATCCTAAAAAATCCACAGATTCCTCTGCAATTTTATACATATCAATGTGTACAGAAGGTTGCCACTGGTAGCTATTATGAATTTGATGCTACAAATTCATTCTCCAGTATTCAATTTGACATGCCCGATTTTGTGGTGGTACTGTTTCAGACTGGGAGACACAATAATCAGGAAAAAAATTCAAGTAAATTTGATAACTGCAACATCAAGAACGTATATCTTAAAAATGGGAGAAATGAGGTTTTTCCTAGGGAAAATTACAATTTAGACATTTCCAAGGATGATTTTCTTAAATTATATGAGGCTTTTTCGGCTTTCAAGCGCGTCACTACTGGCAGTACTGACCTGTATTACGCACCAGATGAATTCAAGACACAGAGACCCATGTTTGTAATTAACACTTCAAAAAGGAAACAAGTTGTGGTTAATGACAGGACAAACATTAAAATTATCTGTGAATTCCACGAGGCATTACCCGATGACACCATTTGTAGCGTTATTCTCATAGGTGAAAAATCATATGTTTATGATGTAAGAAATGAGAGAGTCACGGAGCAATTCTAGAGGCCCGATTCAAACACAGAAACCCCTTGATTACAAAGCAATAATACCAACACTTTGCTGTCAGAGAGGCCCCAGACACTCTACCAGCTTTGAAACCTCAACTGTATTATCAGCTAGCAGTGAATATCTTATGTGTGGGCAGTTGTATATATTTCAATCTTATATCAGGACTCAAACCCAAAGCCCCTGATTACAATGCAACAATATTAATACGTCTCCAAATGGAATATGCCCACATTTTACTGGGTTCTGAGACCCTTATACAGACAAAATTGGATTTTGAACTGCCATAATATTTTCCAAGTCTCTGCCTAGGCTCATATTATTAGAATAGAATTGCTTTTAGCATGAAGGGGGTGCAGTTCATTGCCACTGTGTGAAAATATGTATTTTTATCTCAATAATCTTTGTTACACTTTTACATGTTGCAGACATGTTACACTTTTTCCCCTGTCGCACAGAAAGATTAATGGCCCCTTCAGTGAATCGTACAGAAAAATCATTAATGCTCCCTACTAGCGTGTAGATTTTATCTCTTGCGTGCCGGCAAGACATGCAAACAATTAATTATATTTACCCGCTTTTCCCCCTATTGTATGGCTGAGCGAGTGGTTCCCAATAGAGAATAATTTTGCTCTGTTGAACAACACTTTTTACCAGGTTTTCAGATCTGGGAGTTGTATATCAACTAGGAATAATTATTCTCAAAATCTCACGTGTGGAGATATTATTTTGCCACACATATTTCAATCTATCAGGACTCGAACCCAAAACCCCTTGTTTACAAAACTACAATATTAACATTTTGCCATCAGATTTTATGAGGACTCAAACCCGAACCTTTTGATTACAAGACAATGCACCACACTCCACTCGGTCTCAGAACCCAATAGATATCAATTCAAGATTCCTGGGATTTTGACAGAAAAACATACTATAAGCTTAATTTCTGGTGTGGCCAAAAATTGACAAGTTTATGGACAAAAATCTGGCTGATGCAACTTTTGTAAGTATGTACAAATCAATCTGAGGAAGCTCTTCCTTTCTGAAAAATTCCCAAGGGCATTTTTACAAAAATCTTGGATTAGGAAGAGCTCCACACTTGAGCAAAAATCTCATATGCTCATGTTAAGCAAGTTTTAAGTGTAGCAAAGCTGCTGGAGAGAAGCTCTTCCTTTCCGGCGCTGTCCGTAGTATCAATACAACTACTCTAGGGCTATATATATATATATATATATATATATATATATATATATATATATATATATATATATATATATTATAATTCTCAAAGGGCAAAACAATTTAGCAAACAGTTGCTTATCAATATGGAAAACAATGTTTACAAACGAAAAGCAAACAATGTCTTATGTCACGTTGACATTTTCATTTAACAAAGAACATGTGCAAAACCTTTGTAGTAATTATTTTGGACACAAAAGAACGTTTCTCCTTAACAATAACAAAAATAATTAACTGTTTTGGCAATAACTAATTTGCATGCTAGGGAATTTATAATTTTCGTCTTAGAGTGTTAATACCACGACATAATTAACAAACGTTACAAGAAAGCAGAATGAAAACCGCGATGGAAAATGTGGAACCATTATCTTTGCCGCTGATTGTACACTTAATGGCACTGCGTTCAAATATTTCAGTTTCAGATTCAACCACAACATCCTTATGCAAGGTATGTGATCCAATGTTTAACCAGTAAAAGATTCAATATAATAAATATACTGTGAGCCAAGGACGTATTTATGGGGGGGTCCAGGGGGTCCGGACCCCACCGAAAGATTTATCAAGTACAGAAATTAAATAATGAGAAATGTATTCGTTCAGCCGTTGTTATATAATTTCCTCTGAACTTATTGTAAGACAAGGATTACATTGGGATCATACGGCTTTGAAGGACACGAAGGACGTATTTCGGGTGTCCGGACACCCCACCCCACCCGATAAACTTATGAGGTACAAAAATTAAATAATGAAAATATACTCGTTTTCCATTTGTTGTATAATTTCCTCAGAAGTTATTGGAAGACAAGGATTATATTGAGATCATACGGCTTTGAAGGACAGGAATTAAGTAATGAAAATATTAGCATTTGTTGCATAATCGATGGTTATTAACTTCCTCTGAACTTTTTAGAAGGAAAGGATTATATTGGGATCATACGGCTTTGAATGGCATTATAAAGAAGATTTATGTACACTACTACTCAAAATAATATGCATAAAATTTTAATCAGAAACTTACTTTTCTCCAACTACATGTAACATCAGGGCACTTGTTTTTATGTAAATTATTCCGATCTTAACTACAAGCAAGTTACGTAATGAATACGTGCTGTTATATCTATATATATATATATATATATATATATATATATATATATATATATATATATATATATCATATAGTATTTTTACCTAATCATTTAATAATAATATAATATTAATTTATGTATTGTAATTAGTGTTAATTTGATTTAATATAATTATTTTAATTTAAATATTATTATTATTATCATTCTTCTTCTTATTATTATTATTCCTGAGACACTTGGTTCGTACCCCCCCCCCCAAACATATTTCTAGATACGTGCCTGCTGTGGTCCAACCCCCCCCCCCTTTAGTTCAGTAAAATTACCAGATTACCTGTTCTATCCGCTATGGGCAGAGACTTGTTCGTAAAAATTTCTTCAGACTTATTTTGTTCTCATAAATTACAAGCGTATAGAACGGGATACGGATGGGAAATAAATTAATTCCACACAGCAGATAGGACTGCAAAGAAAATGTCTACAATTTCCTGATATTTTCTGAATTTCTCTGGAAAATTCTCCGAAAACTCCTGGCATTTTACAAATTCTATAATGCCACATGTAATTTCTGCCCGATGCAGCTGTTTGTGAACTTATAGCGCGAACATTATAATTCATTAGAAGTTCCCGATATGGTTTGTTACCTTTCAAGATTTAAGTAATCGTCAGGTTCTAATTTTTTGATAATTTGAAATTTTCCAACTGTTTGATAATCCAGAAAGTCTGAAAACAATTTTCCAAACTCTAGATCGGAATGGGAAACTTGTCTCTATTGGAGATTGTAACTGCATCTGGGTTAGCTTCAGCTATTAGTACTTCTACTCTCTCTGGGATTTAGAAAAAAATGGTTGGTAAAGAATATGATGGTGCTGATGTAATGGGTGGTAGAATTAAGGGGGTGAGATAGATAGATAATTTCAGAGAAGTGTCCAAAACCAATTTTTTTACATTGTTCACCACATATGTTAACCCTGGCTATTGCCCATTTCTGTGGAATTTCTACGATATTGAGACTGTCAAATCAATTATAATTTTTTTCCCCTCGAGTCTTTTCAAAGGAGCAGCCCCCCGTATTTAGCACATCGTGGGTTCCGGGTTTGAAACCAGGAATGGGCATGGGCATTTGTGGGTTTCCTTCCATTCATCAATTTCATCATGTCATCACTCATCCAGATCTTTTTAAATTAGCCAAAAGTGGCACAAAAAGCGAAGTAAAATAATGCAAATAAATCAATCAATCTTCTCAAATTAATTTGGTTGTAACAAATGTAGTGCAAGATAGCTAGGGAAGTTCTGTAACGTTCTCAAGTTGTTTGACACAAGATTGACAGAAAAGTATCAAGACTCAGTAGGGTGTCTTCTGAAATCGTATGCACTGCACTAGAGGTAAAGGTGGTATTATGAGCCATTCATGTATTATGACCCCCCCCCCCAATATCTGTTCATGGAGTGGCCTCAGCCTGGTGGCGATGATTTGAACTGCTAATTTAGTAACGCCTTTTGCCGCCACAGAGTTCTCGTTCAGTTGCAGCTGATAGTTTGAGTGAACGTGTTCTTCTTGTTTTCTCGATCTGAAAAACTTTGAAAGGTAAGTGTTTTGCTTTTAATTGCAGTACTTATTCATTTAAATTCATCCTAGTGCATTATTGCATTGGTTAAACATGTTTAAAAGATTGTTTTTGTGTAGATACTATGTAATTTTGCAAGTAACAAAGATTCGTTATGCATGTTCCAATTCCAATATGGAAAGGGTTGTAAAATGAGCCCCCATCGTGCTTGGTATATGAGCCCCCAAGCTTTAAGGGGCTCATATTATATACACTACAGGAGTGGTTTCAACTTTGTCTTTTCAGATGGCACGAAAAGTGCTAGGTCCAAAAAACAAGACCAAAAGAAAAAACTGGAATACTGAAGATATGGTTAAGGCGATCAAGACTGTAAGAAACAAAATATGGGATTGAAAATGGCATCAAAAATGTTTATTGTTCCAAGACCTACTCTTCAAACACAAACTAAAAAAAAGCATGCAGTGAAACCGAAGCTTCATCAAGATTCAGATGAGGAATCCTGTGAATCAGATATCGATTCTGGGGAAAATGTCTTAGAAACACCAATCGGAGTAGAAAGCCCCAGTGATGAAGAAGTAGTTTGTCTGTTCCGCGAGGGTCTATTTTCGGCAGATGACCGAAGAGA
The DNA here is from genome assembly GCF_977018435.1 of Lepisma saccharinum. Lineage (NCBI taxonomy): Eukaryota > Metazoa > Arthropoda > Insecta > Zygentoma > Lepismatidae > Lepisma > Lepisma saccharinum. Next base: position 37,293 of record NW_028143530.1, read on the forward strand.
ACTGTAGGTGCAATGTCTCATCTGTGAAATGTGGGCACACAACGACTGCGCTGGATGCGAGAAGGATATTTACATTTGCGACTTTTGTAAATATACATTACAAAGAAACAAAATAAATGGTTTCTTAATGACCCTTTCAATGCATTTTTAATTACCCTTACAATTGGTTTTGTAATGATTTTTTCAATGATCATTTTATGAACTCTTTTATGGTATTTCACATCATAATATATTTTTAAAGGTTTTATAATGAATAAAATGTTGTTTGTATGATTTAATTTGTCATACACTTTTCTAAACCAGTTATTATATTATTTTTTCCTAGGGGCTCATATTACCAGCACAAAACTTTTTTTCCACAAATTGACTTGTTTTGTATTTTTTTTTCATATCCTTAAAGTTGCTCAAATTGGTTTATATTTTAACAATAGTTTTATGAAATGTTGCAGTTAAAGTTATCATAAGAATCTGAACAAAAAAGTTAAAAATCAAATTTTAAAAAATACAAAACAAAATGGGGGCTCATAATACCACCTTTACCTCTAATAGTAGAAACTTAACTGTTGTCAATTTTTGGACCATTTTGTAGTAGAAATGAACCGAAGTTTCTCTGAACACAGTCAACACATTGAAAAATGGCAACAACTTATTCCAATATGAAATGCATATTCCTCATTCATTGGAATTTGGAACAGTGTCAAAATGTTTGATGACTTGGTTGATATTTTTCATTTTCAAATCTGAATGAAAAATGTGACAAACCATAATTGAAAAGACATGTTCAGGGTCTGCATTGTAGGCAGTAGAAAATTGTGACAAGCTCTTGTACTTAAATATGCACAAATTGTTAGTGATCTTGGCTACACTGCCAGTTTCATGTTCAGCACCCGAAAGGATGTGTTTAACGTTAAGGAGGTTGAAATAATGTCCTCGCAATTCAACGGGAGTTCCTCGACTATTGAACCCTGCACTGTTAAGTGTACATACATACGAATATTAAAATAACACCGATGATGTTATTTTCAATTTTGTAGCAAGGAGGAAAAGACTAATTCTAACATTGTAATTCTTTTTTAAAGAGAAGCTGGGATTAGCTTTTTCAAAAGCATTTTCTGTAGAAAAGTTAGAAGTTCGTAGATAGACTTAATTTAGTAAATGTATGACCTTTCATGTGGTGGCACAGTGGATTTTGATAGCCAGATCATACCTAGGGACGCTATTACGTCCGAGGATGGTATAATTTGTCCCGGTGTTCCGAATAGTTTCTTCAGGATGCACACATGTCCTGGAATCGGGTGGGAAAGAAGAAATGGTAAATATGCGATATCGCCCGGACGGATATCTTCAAATTTACAGGAGAAAGTACTTACTGAAATGAGTTTCTTTAGCATTCTGGATGTTCTTGGAGGTATTTTCTTTCACGGGAAACTAAAAACTTCGTATTTGAATGCTGCCGAACAAGAATTAATCAATTTTCACGTAAGAAACTTGCATTGCCTGCCATATTATGCCGTTGTTTCAATTGTGTGCGTGCAGATGGCGAGAGCGTCGAAAGTCACATGGTCTCGTCAGTGTTTCCAAACGTACATTTTTTTACGAGAATTTTTTTTAAACTATGCTTACCTAATCTAACCCAACCTAACCTAACCTTGCCAGAAATGGTTTTTGGGGCTATCGTGAATGGTTTTTGGGGCTATCGTAAATGGTTTTTGGGGCTAACGTGAATGGTTTTTGGGGCTATCGTAAATGGTTTTTGGGGCTATCCGGCAATGGTTTGTGGGGCTATCGTGAATGTTTTTTTGGGGCTATCCGCCAGTGGTTTGTGATGACATAATGAACACGAAAGTAGGTATTTTTCGGTTAAGAAGGTTGAAACACTGCATACCCACTCCAAAACGACAAAACACAAGCACGGCGCGATGATCCATGACGAGTGCATGCCATATTGTCTGTTACCCAAGCGGAACAAGGAAGACAAATAATCACTCGTAATATGAAAAGTTGACACTATTTTATGGAAAAAGGCATAACTTCACCTTAAAGAATGTTCCGCAATGCAGAAAAGGCAAGTACCAGCGGTAAAATTAAGGAAATAAATTAGTTAAAGGTGTCCGAGTGTTATCGCATATTTACCGAAGAAATTATTAAGACTATACTTTCCTGAACTTTTTTTTATATTTAATGTGTGGACGTAATTTTAACATATTCATTTTACAAAACAATCTAACTCTACATTGAACCACTCCCTCTCCAAAATACAAGAGTTAACGTGATACAGACGGTACTGCAAAAATCTTTGACTTCACAATGGCGCCGCCGTCTGCTAGGAGTGCTGAATTTCAGTTACGATTCTCATCCATTGTATAGTAACCTGCTTATTATAAAGAGTCAGTGCTTGGGTGCCTATCTGTTCAGTCCGCAGTTTTCAAATAAAGTTCCCACACAATGTGGGATGTAAATGACAATTATGTTGTACATACATACGACTTTATCTGGCTCAGCGGCCCCCCCCCCTCCCGCTCAATAACAAGCTACTGGTCAGTAGTGTACCGGATTTTCACTTATGAAATATAGGAACCCTAATTGAACCAAACGTTGAACCCCCCCCCCCTTACGTGAGCTATATATACGCCCATCATCAACAGACAAGAATATTACTCACTTACAAAATGAGATTGGTCAGATTACAACTAAATTTGAATTTTTGTTTTAAGTCCACTTTATGCTGAGATAGGCTAACCGGGACTGGACCTACAGTTTAAAGTTGGACCCGAACCCCTGTGCAACGTGCCTCCACCGGGTATCGAACCCAGGATGCCTTCATTACAAGGCGACGACGTTACCACTACGCCATCCCATGCCGGTGTTAGCTTCCAATACGCTGGTGGCGTGAACGTCACGTCCGGCACTGTCGCCATAGCAACGGCGGACTTAGGTTTACACAACGAATTCGGTGTGTATGGGGTGATTCTTCCACGCAGTACACCCAATTGTCAACCTCACTTCCATGTAGTACACCCTGGACTATTATGCAGACTAACGAGGCTCTGGCGACTGGCCCCATGGCCAGTACGTGTGTTGTCCTGTGTTTGTCCTTATTTGTGCTGAGTGCCTCTTATTAGCCTCAGCTTTTAACCAAGGTAAGGAAATTTTAGTTTTCAGACACGCTTTTATTTTTGTTATGATAAGGGGCTGGACCCCGTATAGTGTGACGGGTGCAAAATAGCCTAAGTGCTGACGCACCCAAAAAATTTTAATTCAATTTCAAATACACAACGAATTCCCCATTTTCACATGGCCCGACCCTGTGGCCAAGTGGTTAGCACATCGCGCTGCGACGCCAAGGGTCCCGGGTTCGAATCCCGGTCGGGCTTGGTTGTTTGTGAATGTCCATTCATCAATTTCATCATTTCATCACTCATCCCCATCTTCGCAAATTAGCCAAGAGGCACAAAACGCGAAGTAAAATAAACTAAATCAATCAATCAATCCCCACTTTCACTCCATATGGCTACCCTACCATTGGTAGCGGGTTGCTACCAATATCAGCAGTTAAGAAACGAAATGGTAAAGTGCTTAATACATCAATGTAAAGATGAGATTCAGAAGATTGCGTAGATAAAATACAGGTTGCTTGCAGGTGACAAGTTAAAGAAGAAATGAAGAAACAAAAGCAGGTATTTTCCAAGAAAGTGACCGGCAAACACTTGACCGGAACTTATGATTTCTTCGGTTTAGCTACCATAGGCTTGCTGGAGTGTAAAGGAACGTGAAGTCACACGATTCTTTGCATTGTTGTTTTTTGAATGCCCAATAGCCTAGTGCAAAGGCAGGAAACATGCCTAATATTTGCAATCATACGCGAAGCAATAAGACATATCTGGACAAAAGCCGGAACGCCAACCATATAAGAATAGAACGACAATTATTGCTACTACTAATAATAACAATAACAACTGCATATTCAGATAACAATGGTATTATTAAAGTCTGTCTGCCTATCTCTCACGTCAGCCATTTCAGGAAATTATGTTCCCATTTACATCTTAAAGGAATAGCACTTATAGTGGAACCACGAGCAAAACAACCTGCGCAGACCCGCGACTCCTGTGGGCGGTACTCCCGCGAGTAGAGGAGGGGGAGAGTGGACCATGCTTCCTTATGACCCGGGTGGAGGCACGTTGCACAGTGGTTCGGGTATATTGTTTACAATAGGAATTAACGTAACAAAGGATTGACTTTTGTACAGCGTATTACATAAATAAAACAGATGTTCAATGTCGCAGCAGGAACTGATTTGCAGGAACGGAGTTCCGACGCGTTCCGGCTCATTTTAAGCCCTGAGTTTTAGTAATAACAATTATTATTATTACAGTCATGATTGTTGTTATAGAATGACTATTATAAACTCATATATATTCCACAATATTATTACTACTACTATTATTATTATTTTGTTCTTGGGAAGTTTCTTCTACTCGATCCACAAGATGAGTGAATCTAGCACAACTGTTTTTCATAATTTGTTTTCACATTTCCTGTAGTTGGTGTACTAAAATTGAAATGCATAGTTATTCTATTTTATTACTATATTTATACACAAAAGTTAGGCGAAATTTTAGTCCTAAAGTTTGCGTGACATCTCACATAAAACTCTAATTTTTGAAATTTTGTAAATGTGAAACTATTTATTCCTTGACTTATTTGTAGAATGTGAAAACATAACCTTGTTACTGTATTTTACACTATTTTTTCAACATAGAGGCAAAGGTGGTATTATGAGCCATGCATATATTATGAGCCCCCCCAATATCTGTTCATGTAGTGGCCTCAACCTGGCGGCGACGATTTTAACTGCTAATTTAGTAACGCCTTTTGCCGCCAGAGAGTTCTCGTTCAGTTGCAGCTGATAGTTTATGAGTAAACGTGTTCTTTTTGTTTTCTCGATCTGAAAAACTTTGAAAGGTAAGTGTTTTGCTTTTAATTGCAGTACTTATTCATTTAAATTCATCCTAGTGCATTATTGCATTGGATAAAGCATGTTTAAAAGATTGTTTTTGTGTAGATACTATGTAATTTTGCAAGTAACAAAGATTCGTTATGCATGTTCCAATTCCAATACGTCAAGGGTTGTAAAATGAGCCCCCATCGAGCTTGGTATACGAGCCCCCAAACTTTAAGGGGCTCATATTATATACACTACAGGAGTGGTTTCAACTTCGTCTTTTCAGATGTCACGAAACGTGCTAGGTCCAAAAAACAAGACCAAAAGAAAAAACTGGAATACTGAAGACATGGTTAAGGCGATGAAGACTGTGAGAAACAAAGATATGGGATTGAAAATGGCATCAAAAATGTTTCTTGTTCCAAGACCTACAATAACTGGTTTAGAAAAGTGTATGACAAATTAAATCATACAAACAACATTTTATTCATTACAAAACCTTAAAAAAGATATTATGATGTGAAATGCCATAAAAGAGTTCATAACAAGATCATTGAAAAAATCATTACAAAACCAATTGTAAGGGTAATTAAAAATGAATTGAAACAGTTTGAAAAGATTTATTTTGTTTCTTTGTAATGTATATTTACAAAAGTTGCAAATGTAAATATCCTTCTCGCATCCAGCGCAGTCGTTGTGTGCTCACATTTCACAGATGAGACATTTCACCTACAGTTCTTCTCGGTCATCTGCCGAAAATTGACCCTCGCAGAACAGACAAACTGCTTCTTCATCACCGGGACTTTCCACTCCGATTGGTGTTTCTAAGACATTTTCCCCAGAATCGATATCTGATTCACAGAATTCCTCATCTGAATCTTGATGAAGCTTCGGTTTCACTGCATGCTTTGTTTTAGTTTGTGTTTTTTTTCAGTAGGCTGTTGATCATCTTTTTGCTTTTTATCCTTCAGTTTTACTTTCCCTTCAGCTGGGTCTGACTTCTTTCTTTTTCTCCAGTAGCCAACAGAGCATCTTTGTACGGAGACGATGTAATCAAAGCTGTTTTGGAGGGTTTAGGACCTTTGTTAGTCACTTTCCTCTTTGGTTCGGGAACAGGCCAGATATCTTTTGGAGACACAGTGTGTCCGGGAATCTCCTTCTCCTTATCTTTACACAGACCGGAACTGCCCATGCCAAATCTGTAGCAGCTGGTTGCAATCTTGTTACTTGCACATTCTCCAAAACTGGTAAACATGCAGTTCCAGCGCGGTTTGATTCTACAATTGTCGTCCCAGATGCATTTTGACCACCTTCTTGTGGAGTTTCGGTACCTGTGTTTTGTCCTCTTACTGCATTGTTGGAGGATTTAGGTATTTTTCCTTTGCCTTTTTGCAGGGTTTCCAAATCCAGTACCTCTTGAGAGGAAGGTGCAAAATCCACAGCAGAAAAAACATTCTGGTTACATGGATATAATCCTGTAACCTGAAACCCATTCACAGCAATGGATCCGGTCTGGCAAGTCAAATAAGCCTTTCCCAATAGTTCGGCAATATCTTAGGGTCCAACAGGTCTCTCACTGTGAAGCATCCACTTGCGTATGTTTTCACTGTAGTGATGTTTCAAAGCACCAAGAAATGTTTTGTCAAGAGGCTGCAGTTTATGCGATGTGTATGGGGGTAAACTTACAATGGATATGCCATTTTCTCGAGCAAGATTCACAATGTCAATGTTTTTGGTGTGGGAGTTGTGGCCATCTAGAATAAGGAGCACAGGGTAATTTTTTTTAGGGTTTAGTTTTGTCAATAAAGTGCGTTAGTCAGTCTGTGAAAATGTTTGCTTGTATCCATCCGGACGGGTGACATCCACCAATTGCCCCAGGTGGAGCGCCTTTCATGAGAAGCTCAGACATATTTTTCCTAAGAAAAATGAAGATAGGAGGTACAAAAGTTCCCCCTGCACTCATGCAGCAGACTTCTGTCACGAGAGACCCCCGTTCAGCAGAACTTAGAACTCCCACTTGTCTTTTTCCTCTCAACCCAACCCAATGATTCGAGGGATTTTGCTTTGAACGACATTAAATACTCTGTCTGCCGGGTAGTTGTGTTTGACGTACTCGACTTCCAGGATATCGAAGAAATTGTCGACTGCCTTTTTGTTAAAGCCATTTGCTCTTGAAAACGATGTCGCAGCAGGTTTCAAAAGAGATAAAACATTGTTATGACGATTCATGAAGTGGTCGAACCAAACTCTACCAGCTAACCCCTCTTCTGTGAATAGATGATTAATTCCATCTCTTTCACACAGTTGGTAAGCTACCCTGCGAACATCTTGTCTCGTAAGACCATAGAATTTACTTTCCATGATACGTAAATACTCGACTAACTCTGTTTCCAGCTCCTCGCCCATTATAGGTTTTCTCCCTAATTTTGTTAAAGCGGCTTCTTCAGGTGGTTTGTCAACTCGAACAAGACTTTGAAGAGTAGGTCTTGGAACAAGAAACATTTTTGATGCCATTTTCAATCCCATATCTTTGTTTCTCACAGTCTTCATCGCCTTAACCATGTCTTCAGTATTCCAGTTTTTTCTTTTGGTCTTGTTTTTTGGACCTAGCACGTTTCGTGACATCTGAAAAGACGAAGTTGAAACCACTCCTGTAGTGTATATAATATGAGCCCCTTAAAGTTTGGGGGCTCGTATACCAAGCTCGATGGGGGCTCATTTTACAACCCTTGACGTATTGGAATTGGAACATGCATAACGAATCTTTGTTACTTGCAAAATTACATAGTATCTACACAAAAACAATCTTTTAAACATGCTTTATCCAATGCAATAATGCACTAGGATGAATTTAAATGAATAAGTACTGCAATTAAAAGCAAAACACTTACCTTTCAAAGTTTTTCAGATCGAGAAAACAAAAAGAACACGTTTACTCATAAACTATCAGCTGCAACTGAACGAGAACTCTCTGGCGGCAAAAGGCGTTACTAAATTAGCAGTTAAAATCGTCGCCGCCAGGTTGAGGCCACTACATGAACAGATATTGGGGGGGCTCATAATATATGCATGGCTCATAATACCACCTTTGCCTCTATGTTGAAAAAATAGTGTAAAATACAGTAACAAGGTTATGTTTTCACATTCTACAAATAAGTCAAGGAATAAATAGTTTCACATTTACAAAATTTCAAAAATTAGAGTTTTATGTGAGATGTCACGCAAACTTTAGGACTAAAATTTCGCCTAACTTTTGTGTATAAATATAGTAATAAAATAGAATAACTATGCATTTCAATTTTAGTACACCAACTACAGGAAATGTGAAAACAAATTATGAAAAACAGTTGTGCTAGATTCACTCATCTTGTGGATCGAGTAGAAGAAACTTCCCAAGAACAAAATAATAATAATAGTAGTAGTAATAATATTGTGGAATATATATGAGTTTATAATAGTCATTCTATAACAACAATCATGACTGTAATAATAATAATTGTTATTACTAAAACTCAGGGCTTAAAATGAGCCGGAACGCGTCGGAACTCCGTTCCTGCAAATCAGTTCCTGCTGCGACATTGAACATCTGTTTTATTTATGTAATACGCTGTACAAAAGTCAATCCTTTGTTACGTTAATTCCTATTGTAAACAATATACCCGAACCACTGTGCAACGTGCCTCCACCCGGGTCATAAGGAAGCATGGTCCACTCTCCCCCTCCTCTACTCGCGGGAGTACCGCCCACAGGAGTCGCGGGTCTGCGCAGGTTGTTTTGCTCGTGGTTCCACTATAAGTGCTATTCCTTTAAGATGTAAATGGGAACATAATTTCCTGAAATGGCTGACGTGAGAGATAGGCAGACAGACTTTAATAATACCATTGTTATCTGAATATGCAGTTGTTATTGTTATTATTAGTAGCAGCAATAATTGTCGTTCTATTCTTATATGGTTGGCGTTCCGGCTTTTGTCCAGATATGTCTTATTGCTTCGCGTATGATTGCAAATATTAGGCATGTTTCCTGCCTTTGCACTAGGCTATTGGGCATTCAAAAAACAACAATGCAAAGAATCGTGTGACTTCACGTTCCTTTACACTCCAGCAAGCCTATGGTAGCTAAACCGAAGAAATCATAAGTTCCGGTCAAGTGTTTGCCGGTCACTTTCTTGGAAAATACCTGCTTTTGTTTCTTCATTTCTTCTTTAACTTGTCACCTGCAAGCAACCTGTATTTTATCTACGCAATCTTCTGAATCTCATCTTTACATTGATGTATTAAGCACTTTACCATTTCGTTTCTTAACTGCTGATATTGGTAGCAACCCGCTACCAATGGTAGAGTAGCCATATGGAGTGAAAGTGGGGATTGATTGATTGATTTAGATTATTTTACTTCGCGTTTTGTGCCTCTTGGCTAATTTGCGAAGATGGGGATGAGTGATGAAATGATGAAATTGATGAATGGACATTCACAAACAACCAAGCCCGACCGGGATTCGAACCCGGGACCCTTGGCGTCGCAGCGCGATGTGCTAACCACTTGGCCACAGGGTCGGGCCATGTGAAAATGGGGAATTCGTTGTGTATTTGAAATTGAATTAAAATTTTTGGGTGCGTCAGCACTTAGGCTATTTTGCACCCGTCACACTATACGGGGTCCAGCCCCTTATCATAACAAAAATAAAAGCGTGTCTGAAAACTAAAATTTCCTTACCTTGGTTAAAAGCTGAGGCTAATAAGAGGCACTCAGCACAAATAAGGACAAACACAGGACAACACACGTACTGGCCATGGGGCCAGTCGCCAGAGCCTCGTTAGTCTGCATAATAGTCCAGGGTGTACTACATGGAAGTGAGGTTGACAATTGGGTGTACTGCGTGGAAGAATCACCCCATACACACCGAATTCGTTGTGTAAACCTAAGTCCGCCGTTGCTATGGCGACAGTGCCGGACGTGACGTTCACGCCACCAGCGTATTGGAAGCTAACACCGGCATGGGATGGCGTAGTGGTAACGTCGTCGCCTTGTAATGAAGGCATCCTGGGTTCGATACCCGGTGGAGGCACGTTGCACAGGGGTTCGGGTCCAACTTTAAACTGTAGGTCCAGTCCCGGTTAGCCTATCTCAGCATAAAGTGGACTTAAAACAAAAATTCAAATTTAGTTGTAATCTGACCAATCTCATTTTGTAAGTGAGTAATATTCTTGTCTGTTGATGATGGGCGTATATATAGCTCACGTAAGGGGGGGGGGGGGTTCAACGTTTGGTTCAATTAGGGTTCCTATATTTCATAAGTGAAAATCCGGTACACTACTGACCAGTAGCTTGTTATTGAGCGGGAGGGGGGGGGGCCGCTGAGCCAGATAAAGTCGTATGTATGTACAACATAATTGTCATTTACATCCCACATTGTGTGGGAACTTTATTTGAAAACTGCGGACTGAACAGATAGGCACCCAAGCACTGGCTCTTATAATAAGCAGGTTACTATACAATGGATGAGAATCGTAACTGAAATTCAGCACTCCTAGCAGACGGCGGCGCCATTGTGAAGTCAAAGATTTTTGCAGTACCGTCTGTATCACGTTAACTCTTGTATTATGGAGAGGGAGTGGTTCAATGTAGAGTTAGATTGTTTTGTAAAATGAATATGTTAAAATTACGTCCACACATTAAATATAAAAAAAAGTTCAGGAAAGTATAGTCTTAATAATTTCTTCGGTAAATATGCGATAACACTCGGACACCTTTAACTAATTTATTTCCTTAATTTTACCGCTGGTACTTGCCTTTTCTGCATTGCGGAACATTCTTTAAGGTGAAGTTATGCCTTTTTCCATAAAATAGTGTCAACTTTTCATATTACGAGTGATTATTTGTCTTCCTTGTTCCGCTTGGGTAACAGACAATATGGCATGCACTCGTCATGGATCATCGCGCCGTGCTTGTGTTTTGTCGTTTTGGAGTGGGTATGCAGTGTTTCAACCTTCTTAACCGAAAAATACCTACTTTCGTGTTCATTATGTCATCACAAACCACTGGCGGATAGCCCCAAGAACATCCAGAATGCTAAAGAAACTCATTTCAGTAAGTACTTTCTCCAGAGATTCCATTTGTAAATTTTTTGGGCTTTATGAAATTTCCATTTTTTTTTTTTTTTTGGGCGAAAATTTAAAATCGCCATATCTCCGTTCCTAATTGAGCTAGGAGTATGGTTGATAGCTCGTTGGATTCGGAATGAAGTCCTCTTTCCGATTCTACAATACAAAATGGAGATTTCCATTTAAAATTTTACAGTTGCCCCCCGCCCCACCCCCAGGGTGCGGGGGTGGGGAATCAAGTGTGATATCATTGAATAGCTTTCTTTCACTTATTAAACAAGTATTTTTTCGTTTTCCGATTCGATGTGTATTTCTCACGATACATATCGAGAAGAGACGTATATACGCAGAGGGGTGGACAGACGTTGTAACCCAATAACTTCCATTACGAAAAGGAGAGAGAAGGAAATGGGGGGGGGGTAGAGGAGCTCGCGGCATTGCGTACAAAGCACATATGGCCGTAATAGGTTAGAAGGTCGATATACTTCTTTTTTTTTTTAATTAGTGGAACGTTGTGTTATACAGCTTTGCTAAGAAATGCTTTTGGTTATCACAGGCATTCTGGTAACAAGTATTGAGAATAGCAAGAAATTATTGCGGTTGCAAACATTGCTTTTGAAGGGCGGAGAACTCATTATGAGGGTCGTAACTTCATCTGATACGGATGTGACCTGACCGATTTCTAAACTGAAGAGTCGTACAATACACATGTAGCTAATGTACAAATATAAGTAGATTAGTTGTAGGGAGCGTTAGCAGGCCAGCATAATGTTAATAGAAACAGTGTGCAAGAGATACTGTTGCTAATTCAAATGTTTCGTGTGATTCATGCGGTTGTAATAATTTAATACCAGTTCTGTTCATAACTCGCCAGTTTTGTTTCCCGGTTTGTTCAAGGAATGCTATGACTGTGGATTATAATAATTGTAGTGTTATGACAATTTCCTGCCATGTATCAGTTTGCAGTAATCAATACCGGTAATACTGAACAAACAAACATCCTAAACGCAACGCACGGGCATGGAAATAGGGGGCTGGGCAGAAATGCGCTGTTGCCACATATGGGAAAAGCAAAGCGAGAGCGGGACAAAGTCGCTGGTTCCCGCGTACTGTGTGGCAACGTCAACCAGGCTGCGTTGCCTAGTTTAAGCATCAGACCGACCTCTCTCCGGGGCACTTTTGTGTCATCCTTGACCTTTCGAGCAAAGACTGTCAGTTTCTATCACATGAATTACAGAGACCAACTCTACAACGAGATCTTTCATTCTCTTAAACCTCCGAACACACGGGGTTGTGTTCCGACGTGGCAACAGCGCGAACTTCTGCCACCCGCCTAATTTCATGAAACGTGACGACTAGCGCAGTGGAGTACCCAAGTTTTTTGAAACGAGGGGGAGTTACGTATACCTTTTGTAGTTGTTTACCTCTGCCCTCATTTTGCCAAATTTTCCTTTTGCTTTCTTTTTGTTTTTTCCCCGTTTTTTTAGGGGCCAAATGGGTTATGACCCCCGCAACCCACACCATTTGGGCACGCCACGGACGACTACGTCTGATACACAGCAAGGAAATCTTAGCACATATACGTACCAGGAAGGTGGGATTATGTGCTGGCAAGAATAATGTACAGTCCATAAGTCCTAATAATCAAGTAAGCACCGTAGTACAGTGCCGTTTGACTAAATGACACCTCTTCTTCAGAATTCAACGTCTTTGTTGAATATCGGTTCACCACAATTTTAATAACTGGTAGTAATGAAAGTATGTAACGTATATTAAAAGTGAGCAATTTGAACCTACTGTCAAATTTCGGGGGAAACTTGGGGGAACAAAACCCTAGAAACTATACTGATCAACTTGTGTCAACAATGGGAGTTCCAGACGAATGTTATCCGTTTTAGGTTTCAGATGCTTAATAATTATTCCATTCCAAACTCAGCAAGGTCTACTCCCGCGGCACATACTTCTTTCTAGCTTGACTACCGCATTCCAAATTGATGCAGCGATCCATCCACTGAAGTCTTTGTATACAATCACAAATGGCGAATTACCAGCTCTGTGGCGGAGTGGAGTGGTTAGCACAGCGTGCTACGACGCCAGGGGTTCCGGGTTAGTATCCCGACATAGGCATCTTTTGTAAATGTCTCTTCATCACTCATCCTCATCGTTGCGATTAGTCGAAATCGGCAGAAAAGCGACGTTAAATAACAAAAATCAACTCAAACAAATGATGATTTGCAATAAAGCGTGGATGTTCTAAATATAGCATACGACGAAGCCAAATTTCCTTCCCTTAGTCGGCGCCCCGAAAATTATTTCACCTGAGCACCCAAAGAAACATAATTGGAAACAGAATTGTCAAATTTAGCTCTAACCTCACATTACAAATTTTCAAGTTAAAAATTTAAGTGCTGTAAAGTAACTAACTGTAAAATCAACTGTTGATAACATTACATTTGATTGATTGAGTTTCTGAAGTCCACTTTATGCACAGTAAGGCTAATCGGGACTGAACCTACAGTTTAAAGTGGGATCCGAACCACTATGTGCCTCCAGCGGGTATGGAACCCTGAATTCCTTGATTACAATGCCACGACGCTACCACTGCACCATCAGGGAGGCCCTACTAACGTTACTTTTAGTGCAATAAGTGACCCTGTTACAGTTAGAGCTACTAACTTTTAAAAGTAACACTTACAGTTAGATTTCTTAAAATGTAACTGTCAATTGCGTATGAAGAGGTGAGCTACAACCCAGGCGCGGTTGGCCCTATAGCGCACAGGATCAGTGAACCCCCAGTAATATACGATAATCACCTCGAGAATGAACAATAAACAATGTCTTTACATTTTCACATTATTTCGCTAAAAATTCTACACAATAAGTCATGTATTTGTGCCCGTAATACGGTGAACTCTTTTGCTGAGAAGAAGAAACCGCGATTCGGCCGCCCTGATACAGACCCTCAGTTGAACCCCCACAGGACAGCTCTTGCCATTGTGAAAGCTTCGTGCGGGAGCAGAAGCTCGAGGGGGGTATAGGACAAAATACATGGAAGATGAGATTTGAAGAACCTATGTGCCACCCAACGGTCATGCGCAGTTCGTTCTCTCGCAGAAGGCGCGGGACAAGGCTCCGATCTCGCTGCTTCCTCCCTTCCAGTGTTGCTGTGTGCGGTTCAAGTTTGAAGCGCACACATTACATATTCAATATTCTCTTTGTATCATTTTTGTACCGAACTTCTTGGAATAAATGCAAGATTGTGGCAGAGATGGATGAGTGGAAACAAATAAAAGCTGGAATTAGATGCGATGAATTAAAATAAAGGAGATACATTACCAAAATAGCTCGTGCATGCATTCAGAGGTTTTTCCTTAAAGGTGGAAACACTTCGGGTTCGCGAAAGAGAAAGAATGGCGCGAAGACGTGACTCGCTGTCGCTCGGTGCCAATCGTCTCAAGTTTGTTAGTTTTTGAAGTGCTTGGATACTTGTTGGAAAGTATTAAGTGATGCTGCGAGTGAAGCGAGGGATGGACTTTACCTAGGTTATGTCATTTGATGCAGTGTAGGCGTTGCTGTCCGCGCAGGTAAGAAATGACCGATAGAAATGCACATAATTAACTTAAACAAACTTCCTTGTCCACTGAAAAAAAGCGTGTGCTGGTCGACCAGCCCCAAATTTGAACAAAGCTATCTTGTATCAATGAAAGGGTCTCAGGCTCGATTTCTAGTATGCACATGCCATTAGTTGCCATTTCCCTTTAATAAATGTAGGACCAGTTCTGATTAGTCGGCATGGACGTCCGGAAGGGGAAAAGGGGGCAGCCCCCCATGGAAATTGAATGTAAACCAAAAATTATATATTACACGCATATAATTTAATTTCAGTCACAGTAATTTTTGGTAATTATTATAAAAGCGTTGCAGTAACTTCAGACTGAAGGAGTGTTTTTTGCTCCTCCTGAGGAAAAAATATATTACTTGCCTCTACTTGAGGACGTTCATTCCAACAAAACTCAACTTTTTTCATAAAGGCACAATTTATTGTAGTTTCAGCCCTAAATTTATTCGCACACCCCTAATACAAAACCTTATACTCCCAGATAAAAAAAAATTCTGGACAAATCTTTTAAGCCCGCCCCCCATCTTTTGTTAGGCGAAGGAAGTTTATTTTGCGGAAACTGAATATATGTCACATGACTTCAGTGAACCCCCGGGTAAATAATGCACGAGCCGCGCCTGCTACAACCCCTCCTGAAATTTTGAGAACATAAAGATTTTCAAAAAAAGCAGTAAAGAACAGTAGATGGGAAAATACTTACTGGATATTAATTTATTCATAACGACGCTCGGCTATTGTTATTCTGTCATTTTTAATTATGATTAATGTTTTTTTTATTTCTTATCAAGGGTGACGCTATTGTTAATTAATCAAACTCACACGTGTGCATGAGTCATCGATGACTCATCTCCTCCTCCACCCTCGACACGTGACGCTTGATTAATTAACAATAGCGTCACCCTCGATAAGAAATAAAAAAACCATTAATCATAATTAAAAATGACAGAATAACAATAGCCGAGCGTCTTTATGAATAAATTAATATCCAGTAAGTATTTTCCCATCTACTAAGAACTTTCGAAAAGAAAGAAGTAGCAAATGCAAACCAATTACAAAAAAAAAAAACCATTACCATTTTGTCCTTGAACAACTTTTAGAAAAAATCAGGTTAAAGTAGTAATTATGAAATATTTTATTGTATATTCCTCTTTCCTTGAAATCCAGCTATGTACGAGGGTCACTATTTATATTTTGAGCCTAACAATAAAAAAACAGGAATTTGGCATTGAAAACTGCTTTATTGTTTTTCGAAGTATTCTCCTTTATGGTCAATACACTTTTGCATTCGTTCGAACCATTTGTCAAAGCAGTTTTTCCAATCTTCTTGAGACACCTCCATAATATGGTTTTTGAACACATCAACGGCGTCTTCCGCCGACGAAAATCGTTGTCCACGCAATTTATTCTTGACATTCGGGAACAAGAAGAAGTCATTGGATGCCAAATCAGGACTGTACGGCGGATGACTCATCAATTCGATTTTTTGACTGTTCATAAAGTCGGTTGTTAGACGAGATGTGTGACAGCTGGCATTGTCTTGATGAAGAATGATCCGACGGCGTTTGTTTGTTTTCCGTATTTGACCGAAGACCTCTGGCAAACAAATTGTTGTGTACCATTCAGAGTTCCTCTAAAGGCACAGTTGCCACATGACCAGTTTTCCCGAAAAAACAGGCGACCATTTGTTTCGATGTGCTTCGAGCGCGAACAACTTTTGTTGGATTGGGTTCATCTTGAAACACCCATACAGTCGACTGCTGTTTACGTTCCGGCTCATATGCATATATCCATGATTCGTCACCTGTTACAATCTTATATACGTCTTTTGAAGCACCACGATTGTATTTATTGAGCATTTGTTTGCACCAATTGACGCGAGCGTCTTTTTGAATTTTTGTCAAATTGTGTGGGATCCAACGAGAACATACCTTTCTCACAGCTAAATGATCATGTAATATTTTATATATGCTGGTGGAACTAATGCCTATGGTTGCCTCAATCTCACAGTATGTCACATGACGATCTTTCAGTATTAGGTTTTGCACAGCATCAATGTTTTCTTGAACAACAACTGATTTTGGACGACCTTCGCGAATCTCGTCGGTGAGCGAATGGCGGCCACGATTAAATTCGTTATACCATCGTTTCACAGTGGCAAAGGATGGGGCTTCATCGCCAAATGTGGAAGTAAGTTGATCGATGCACTCTTGTCTTGATAATCCACGTCGAAAATCGTAAAAAATCATCGCACGAAAATGTTCACGAGTTAATTCCATTTTATTGTTGTCGCGCAATCTCCAAGGCAACATAAACAACACAAATGAAGCTATTGACAAAACATTTGAAGTACGTTATGGTCAATAATGCCAGACGATTCCGTGCAAACGTCAAATCGCGCCTAACTTCAATCAGTGTTGCCAAGGCTCAAAATATAAATAGTGACCCTCGTAATATCCATATTTACAATTCCAGACCCTTCCGAAAAACATAAATTCATCTATTAAAATACAGGGTGTCCCTAAAGTTTCGTTACCATTACAATCAAACATAACTCTGAAGCCACATATGATATAAAGCAGGTCGGTTTTTTGCAAAATGTTCTACAGCTCAAAAATATTTTTGTTGTTGTTGTCATTTGTTGGCTTTAGTTCATCGGTGTTCATTTTTCTTTATGGAGGACAGCATTACAGTTATAATTTACTGTGATATGCTTGAACAGTACCTCCTCCACCAGATGGAGGAATTGCAGCTATCCATTACTTTCCAACAAGACGAAGCACCCCCACATTGATCTCATGATGTTCTGGATATTCTGGATAGACATAACCTTGGAGATGGATATGCTGGACCAATCGCCTGGACCCCACAATCTCCTTGGATTTTTCCCTTTGAGGGTACGTCAAGAATGTGTGTGCCAGACCCTCTTTCCAAATATTGTGTCACTTCGACGAACGGAAGAAGGATCATTGCAGCTGTGCAAGCAGTTCATGCTGATGTGATGCAGGGTGTGTAGGTAGAAGTGGAATATCGCCTTGACATCCTGAGGGGCACACGTTGATGTGCACTGGCGTATATATAAAAATTTTTTGAGTTGTAAAACATTTTGGCAAATAAAAAAATATATATATATATATATATCGCTCTGCTCTATGTTATGTGGTTTCAGTCATCTTTGATAATAATGGTAACGGGACTTTAGGGATATCCTGTAGTTTTCAAAATAATTGATTTCTTTTGTGCAAAGAAACCGTGTGCTTATTGTTTTATCTCATAGTTTTCTTCAAAAACCTGTGTGGACGTAATTTGAAGCTGCTCTGAAAAGCTCATACACTGTCTAACTGTTGCAGAAGACTGTGGGCCAGGATTTACAGTAACGGCGTCAGAGGAGCACCCCATCCCCTTGTTGCTTCTCCTACAGACAAGAAAGATTTTAACTTGACTACGCATTGTAAGCATTAAAATTTAAAGCAGGCTTGTTTAAACCAGGCCCAGGAAGTTTAAATAAATTCAATTCCGGTCTAGGAGAGATAATCAGCAAGCGTAAATGGGTTGAAGAAATCGGTAAAGTATTTCAATTCGGTCCATGGTTTTTTTTTCTGGATGAATTTAAATACGGTCCAGGGACCTTTTTTCCGAAGCAGTTTAAATAGGGTCCAAGTTTACTAATTGATATGAAATAATATCGTAACGCAACTCCTATGCTGCGTTTGGGATCGAACCAAGAACCTCTAGATTGAATTGGGTGATGTAATTAATATCTCATTCATCTCTCAGATGGTTATCACTCGCTTGGCCTAAATGTGATAAATGCAAGAGGTTACATTTGAAGGAATGGCGATAGAAATTAACTTAGGTTAGATATGGGTTTTATACTCTCCATGACTGAACCGATATGGATTGGTTTAGAAAAGGATATTACTTGCCTTACAAATAAATGAAGATTGTTCCTACACTTGTCCTCTCAAATGTCACTTGTCTGACGATACGATATGCAACTTGGACCGAATTTAAATTGTGCGAGAAAAAGGTACCGGTCCTGTTACGGAACCCAATAGAACTAATTAGATTGTATGAGTTCCTGGACTTTTAACAAACCTGATTCAAAGGTCTTGCTGATGGGCATACCCATCAGGAGGGGACAAAGTTTTTATCCGGTAAGTGGGGGGTGGGAACTTTGGGAGAATTAAGCTCTAATGGGTGTACAGAAATAAGTTCACATCACAAAGTTTGAATATTTTAATTATTGATAGTCCAATGACGTCGAATTGACATTTAACTTCCTCTTTTTTCTGAATAAAAATAAATTTAATTTTAGTATGCATCAGTGACATAGTGGAAGTTTCTTCTCATGTCATAAAATGATGAAAAGAACTGAAGAGGTAGGATATTTTCTTAAAGCTTAGGTTGAAAGACTTTCAATAAAAGTAAATATTATCTGTTGCACATATATACAATGTATTGGAAGAATTCCTCATTTCTGTAAATACACTGGTTTAACAAATATTTAAAAAAATAACAATGATCTCATAGTAATCAGAAACCGATATAAATAATATGTAAATTTATGCAAAATTGCTAAAACGAAATAAATATTATCAAAGGAATTTGCATTTTGACATTGAATGAAACCAAATCGTGTTTTCTGTTGTTTATGTTAAACTGCATTTAATTTCAGCAACGAAACACTTCAGTGGAAGGTGAGGACACGTGTTCTTCCAGTTTCCAAATTAGTTAAGATGAGCTTCTCGGCGTTGTCTGCGTGCCCTCAGGAAGTCTTCGACTCGAAATCTCTTCTTATCTGCTGCGATTTTTGTGGGCACCCCAGTTTCCCCAATAAAATATGCATTCTGACCAACTCTTTCTTTCAGTTCACGCCGTTTCCTTTCCAGCTCAGGGCAAAGATGTGGGAAGCCTTCAAGGAAGTCGCGGTTTGAGAGCATATCTTGTAGACTCTTAAGCATCACCTGAGGGCTTCTCATCGCACCTGCCTTTGCCTTGCCGATCAACATTCGAAAATGGCAGTAGAACGACTCGAGGACCATCTTGAATGTCCTCCCGGGATTCCATGATGCTGGATTACACTTCATGGTCAGTTCTAGTGGAACAGGCGATCCAATAACATATACTGGGTTGCTTGAAATGAAGCAGAGCACTGGGGGATGGTAAGGGTAGGACTGTGGGAATTCTGCTTTTGCAAGGAACACAGCCTGTTCCAATCCATTGTATTCCGGCACTCGAAGTACAACGTGCCACGAGAGGGGTCTTCCATTGAGAGGCTTAGCCTCCACGTTCTTTACGGGATCTTCTAGGATCATCTTTGCCTCCTTCTTAAGACGACGAGTACAAAGCTCGAGCTCAGCCATGTCTGCAACCAAATACAAAGCAAATTGATTTCTTGTTCGTTAGTTCTTTTTCTCGGTCGTGTCCGAAAGGTACATGAAGAAGATTTGGACACTGCAGGTAAATGAAGCAGCAACCTTTTTACCTGGGATATCCTTATCTTGATACAGCAGTTCGATTTCATGCATGCTTGGACTCGTTGTGCTGCTATGCTATGCAGTCAAGTTCGGTCTTTTAAATTTTGGAGGGAACACGATCTGAAACTCATTTTATTGATGGTAGTTGTTTTAGAACTCTAAGCATTAAAATCAAACGTCACATTTTTAATTTGGATGGTGAATAGGCATAAGACATTGTGATTTTTGGTTAGAGGTGTTACTCTACTTACATGTGTTAGGGTCAAGTGCCCATATTTCGGATAGGTTCCTAATTTCGGATACCAAGAAATTTCCACCTTAGAACAGCTTCTCCGAAGTGCAGATAGTGCCAACTAACACGCTACTTCGTCCCCCAGTTTCACCCTTGTGCGTGACCTTGAGCAATGTTTCTTTAGTGTGTGGCTGATATTTCTGACTTTTCCGGAGTTTTGATGTAATATTTCACCATCCAAACTTAAGGCCTACAACTAGAAGATTAGTATTTACTAACTTCTGTCTAAATTTTATATAATCTAGAGAGATTCAGCAAACATTATTACGTAGTTTCAGTCACATTATTTCAGAGGGGGAACGCACAGAATCGCCATATTGAATATGGGACTGGGTTTCCTAATTTCGTATGCTACACGGGTACCTAATTTCGACTATCCGAAATTGTGCACCCTTTCCAAATACTCATTATTAACCCTATCCGAAATTAGGAATTACCCTATCCGACATTAGGCAACCTTTTTGTCAGACTAAAAATATGCATACAATTCTTTGTTTCATAAAATATACCAAGTATTTCTTATAAATGTTAATATAACTTTCAGAAACATTAATAAATATATGTTCAATGTTTATCAACACATTTATGGCTTATTTTGTTTTCTTTTAGGTACTGAAAATCTAATTTGAAATTAAGTATCCGAAATATGGGCACTTGACCCTACGTCGAAACTGAAACTGTGGCATTCAATTCGCCCTCTCGGGTTGGAACAGAACGGAAATTTGTTCACACACACTTACAGTGTGGCCTTCTAGCGTAGCCGACGTAAAAGACCGGCCCCGAAGCTACGTCATCCAGTGATGCTGACGTCATGAAGTGAGTCCCAAGCAAGACGACGGGAGGATTGCTTCTTGTGCTATGCTACATAAATTCTTCATTCAGGGACTGACACAGTGGCAAATGGAGGACGAAATTACAAATCAATTCACAAGGAGAGGATTATTTCATTCTTTGTCAGTTAAAATAAATACGTTCTAATAGTTTTTTTGGCGATAAAACACGCCAATGATAACGAACCTAACTAATAGTGCTCTTAAAAAGTAGAAACCTGAACTTTGTAGACCTTGTTGACTGACTAAATGTGATGCTCAAAAATTAATTTACTTTAAAGTTTTAAACCACGTTACGATTACATTATTTTCTTCTGTACACCCTTTATTAACGGGCATGGAAAACGTCAAAATATCCATTCACTCAGGCTGGATAAAATGTAGGAACTTTAGATATAGTTTTTCATTCCAATTGCATTGCAACACACTCGAAAATCGAGATGGTAGTGTGAATATATGAATGAGAAAGCAGCAGGTCATTCCATGTCAAAGCAACCTATACAAAAATAATTTTGAACCTTTAGTATTCGGATTTTTTTGTTTATACATTACACATATCAAAATGATAAAAAAATTAGATTTTCGGGGCTCTTGGTTTTTGAGGTATTGACTTTCAAAAACTCAACAATTGCAAGAAATCGAGAACCTATTCTAATATATCCACACACATATGCAGTTTTCAATTTGCTTACCAAGCATTAAAATTGATAAATATGAGATATTTTCATGTTATTTGTAGTCCAAAAATTGTTTAATTAATTATTATAAAGACTTTTTCATCAACGTCTCGGCTTAAGTAACAGTTTTAACCTGGAAGTCAACAATTTAGGAAATTTAATACACAATATAAAATTAATTTCCATACAAACCCATTGCCGTCCATTATAAAATTTCACACACAGTCAATTAATATCTTTGAAACTTCTATCCTTTTCAAAAAATTTCAAAGGGGGTTCTTGAGATTTTGAAAAACTACAAAATTCAAATACCAGTCATGTTGCATTTCAAGTCAAAGCTCATTAAAACAAAAGAGAATGGCATAAATTTGAGCCGTCTAGGTCAAATAGGTTTTTTTCTACAGCTGCTTAAAAATTCAAAAATGTTAAATTTTTGCGATTGTTGAGTTTTTGAAAGTTAATAGCCCAAAAAATCTGAAATTTTCTTTACTTTCACTGCACCAAAAAATATCCATTTCTGACAAGTGAAAGTTCAGACCATTGGTTGATTGGACATGGAATGACCCAGCAGTGAAACCCATCCCCCAAATTTTGGTCATTTCGGCTGCAATTTACTCTTTCAACACCAGCCCTGCTTGTCAGCTACATTCAATTCTGCGGCATTCTATGGAATACACACTAATTTCTTGCACTATTTTATTCTACATCCTGTGTTGTTTTAAGGAATGAAACTATGTTGGTTCGAAGCAGGCATTGTTTCTGTTTATTGACGTCTTTATTTCAATTCATTGTCATCATATTGTGTAATTCAGACCGAATGAAGATGGTGGTGAACAATTTGCCTACTGTTTCTTTCGCTGTTGGGTGTACACACAGGCAAGTTAGAACTCATTCTTGGGAAAATGACTTGTGGAAAATATTCATGTTCACAAATGATGAAGAAAATTAACATTAATAAAAAGTAGTTTTGAACCAGCCAGTTATATGCTTGTAAAAGATCTATACAAATATCAAAGTGCAAATATGTCATGGAAGTGTTCCATATAATCTGTAAAATTCAAAATTACTTACCTACTCCAAGGAAAAAATGGAATTTTCTACGCACAAATCAGAATTTTCAAGTCAAGTGCTGAAATTATGGACATCTCAAGACAGTCATGTCAAAGTTCTGACTGCAAAGAGGCTATTAAATTTGAGATTCTACTTGAAAGTTATTTTTTTAAAGCATGAGATAATTTACGATGAATGATTAATATTTCAAAGTACACTTTAAAAAAATACTATTGAAACCATACAACTGATTTTTTGCATAACTTTCCTGTAACTTTTTGCTAATCGTGTCGATTGCGATGTGATATGTGGAGTTTGATGATGGGACACTCAAAGAACACCCATGCTGATATTTGAACCTACACCCTGCCATCTCTGGAGCAGGCAAATGAAAAACAAATTTATGCACAAGACGCCTCCACCAATGAACATGCGACAGGAACAGAATTGTATGGAGGGGGGAAAGTGGTTGCAGTTACGAGGCTTCCCAGCAGCATGTACTGCTTCACTCTGCTCACTCCCTCTCTGCTGCTATGTGCAGCCTTGCTCCAGAGATAGTTGATACAGATTATAGCAACATCTCTGGCTTCATATTAACATTTTCATAGACTAAGAGCCACATGTGAATTTTCACTTAAAATATTTTCAATCTGATAGGGGCTGAAATTTATAAGAACTTGAAACAGAAAGGTTGTTACACCTCGATGTAAATGAATACTAGGCAATATATTCTGCAAATGTTCAATTTTTACCCCTAATGATGTATGGCCTTTTGAGGGAGAGGATACACAAAATGGTAAATAACAAACTTATTGAGGTTTGAACATGTACACACACTAAAATAAAAACTATTAATATTCATGAAAGCATGTACTTCCAGTGAATAACATCTTTACTTCCACATAGTGCAGATGTACTTGACATGAATGATTTCCAAGAGTTTTCTTGATTTCAAATGTTGGACAGAATGTAGAAGAGGGTATCAATCAATACATTAAAGAAAACATGTGCAAAATTATATTATTTTATATTCATCTTAATTAATATACACATTACATATATTGATGTCAGAATGGAAGAGAAAAACTCTCATTTAAATAAAAGAAATTAAATTCAAACTGAATGCCATTGGTGACATCTCGAAACTTCGTTCTGAAATTTAAATTTGTTCAAAATCCACAGAAAAAGAATAACAAAAGATGTTAGATGAATTGCATAATATTACCACTGACAATTATATTCTCAATATTAAAATTATTCAAAAACCCCAAAGTAAAGAGAAAGTTAGCAAGTAAAGCAAACTAGTTACCATTTGGCTACACGGTAGTTTTCTAAACATTCATACCTGAAACATCTCAAACGATACTACCAAAATCAAAATACTATACATTATGATCGAAAGAGACAAACAGAATACATGCATCAATAAAAAAGGTGTGCTGCAGTTGACAATACTTTTACATTCAGTTCAAAATTAAACATTAAATAAACTAAACTGAGGTATGCACAAGTTGATGAGAGTTATTACTCACATTATGCGAGAATCTTGAAAGTAGTTTCTCTCAGTCTTATAAAGTTGTTGGGCACGTAGTTCAATACTGTGATTTAATATTGTACTTCAATTATGAATATTGCACTTTATAGGTTTACTGTACATAAAATAGAATACATTATTGGATGTATAACCTAAATTTGTATCTAATACATGTGAGCATTTCCACTTTCTATGTTGGGAGAAATTAAGTACAAACCGAAAAAAAGCATACAGTCCCTTAATAAAACTACAAATAACTAACAAAGTAGAATACAATACAAATATGACAATTCTTGTAGGTTACAAGACATAAATACATAAACATTTTCACTTACACTTCATGAATTACATAACAACAAAGTTATCAAAATTCATACTGGACACAATTTCTGTATCTTTCTCCCACACTGAGATTTCTTACAACTCTTATTATTTTCCATTTTTACATAATTGTTTAACAAAATTTTACATGTTACTAAACAAACATTCTCAAGACGTACACCTAATGACAATTTGCAGTCACATGTGTCATGCACAGGCAAGTTGGAGCGAGTTATCTGAATACAGGATAGTTTATGTAAAACAGCCATCTGTCTTTCACACCTCCGAAAATCATCATGATGATTCAACATTATTTGTTGAAGTAGAAACCACACAATAGACACAGCAAGCACCACATTTTCTGTTGGAAGCCTTAATTTCCCACGGTCCAATGCATGTAGAAGAGAAAATGGGGCCTCGGGAACTTCAACACTTCCATCCATTTGTAGCCAAGATGTACAAGTAGCACATTTCTTCCCCATGGTTTCCTTCTTCACTGTATAGCCAGCAATGTATGTAATAACAGGCATCAGATCATCTGGGACAACTTCAAGTGACAAATCTTCATGCAGAACATCCAAGAAAATATCAACATCTACTACATCACATCTAAGTTCTTCTTCACCTGGTGCCAAAGATCTGAGAGAGACATTTCCTTCTTTGCTGGAAAGTAGAACATTGCTTCTAAATCGAAGTTTCCGTTCATTCTCCAATACTTGCACATACTGGATGTAGTAATTTGATCCTGACATTTGGCGATACATCCCGAAGCGACCCTCCAAATCGTCATTTTGAAACTTGCCTAACAGCAAATAATCCAGTCTGTATCGCTGAAACATGTATGATATCATGGCAACAAAAGCATCATTTGTGGTTATTAGAGACTGGAATGTCTGGGAGGTTAAGGCATTTGCAATGGGGACAGATAGCCTCCACTTCTTTAGCCACAATGACATTTTCTTCAAAAATGAAATAGGCATATCATTACCTTGCCTGATGGGTTCACGATACACACCATTGAAGCATTTTCCTTCAAATGCACTTTTAACATTGACTATTTTCCACCAAGTCACAAATATTTGTAGCAATATACAAGTGTCTTCAAAGTCTGGAAATCTTGCTGGATGATCGTTAGCCACACACTTCAAAGCAGCAATGTTTTTTTCATGGAAAACGCTTAAGGCAAGTTTCACATTTTGCTTCTGTATGCTTGAAGGGTACAAAACCTTGTTTGACAGCAGATGGCCATATTTCAATAAGGAATTCTTCTCCATGTCATACATGGCCGCGGTGGCTCAGTCGGTAACGCGTCTGACTACCATGCTCAAGGTCCCGGGTTCGATCCCCGGCCGGTTCAAATCCGGGAACTTTTCTAACGGTGAAAGTGGCCCCGGCGCCCACCCAGCGTCGAATAACATGGGTACCTGGGGGAAACCCTGGGGGGTAAAGGCGGTCAGGGGCGTGATGCTGATCACATCACCCCCACTCACGACCGGATCAAGAAAGTGTGGGGCGTTACCCCCACACCCCCTATACGCCTTCATGGCGTTGTGCTATGCACAGGGGAACACTTTACCTTTACCTTTTTTATGTCATACAACACTTCAAGGTGCTTGAATTGTGCTCTGCGGAGAGTTTGTTCATCTTCTATGTCAGGAAATAAAAAGGTCTTCTCCTCCTTTTTATTTATCCAATTATTCCTAACACATTTAATTATGTGCACACTATCGAATATGAAGAAAAGTAGCCTACTTTCATCTAAAGAATGCTTAATATATGGCTGTAAAGTTTTGTCGTCATCAAACAGTTCAAAAGTTTTTTTGTTGACTGCATTGTTGTCTGATATTACAGATATAATCCTGAAACCAATGCCTTCAATTTCTGTTATGACTGAGAGTAATAACGGTTTCAGAAAATCTGCTGTTAAATTGTACACTGGCACAATGCAAACCACGTCATTGTATGATGAGACTAAAGATGAAATCATAAAAATTTGAGCACTTGTTGCCATTTTTTCAGGGTTGGAGTTACTATAGCCATATAACGAGCCCGCTTTGAAACTGAGTTGAGAATCAATGTATATTTCATCAATCAGTAAATTTACAAGCAACTCGTGATCTTTCATATGTTTCATTTTTGTCTTCAAATACTTGATACTGCCTGAAATTGTATTTCCATTTAAAGAGTACTGACTAACCATTGACTGCAGTGTGCGAATGTGTGGTAGAAATAAACACAGAGATTTCAACAATGCATTATATGCTGTACTAGAATGAACATATACTGCTGCTGCAAAAATTAGTGTCTGGTTGGAATACCGTCTTTGATATTTATCCTGCATGGAAAATTTTAGTTGTTCAACAAAGAATTGCAACTCGGTACTTTCACAAAATTTTTCCATTGATTCCAGTTCAGATATCAATGCAATGAGAGTTTCCGTCTTCGAAGGATCATTTATATGATCTTCCACATATCCCATAACAACTTCAAGTGTTGACACATTGCAGATCTTATCACAGTGTTTGGGCAATTTATATATCTTGAGTGTTACCTTATTGACATACAAGTCAAATGTAAGGTCTGTTTCAATAACTATACAACCAACAATAATTGGATAAGTATCACAAATTTTGTACAAACACACATGCAGTTTGGAATTTTGTGTGACACTGAGCCATTTCTGTTGCAGCTTGTTTTCTTGTGAATTAAGATATGAAACTATGTCTGATAGGGTATGAAATGTGGTTTGCTCCATATGTACCCTGTAATCAACCAAACTCTCTTGAACTGCTTGTTGAAAGTTTTCTTCTTCTGCATCAACAAGTCGGCGACTACAACTTGGGTTGGATGTGAGATATGAAGGTAGATTGGGAAAGATTGTAGGTAATGCTCCATCTATCAGTTTTGGTATTTTCCTTTCAAATTCTTTAATTTCACCGTTGACTAAAAATTTATCTACCCTCAGAATACAGGAGTCGTGGAAATGTTTTGAGCACACCACTGGATACTTTAATTTGGTTAAGTCTGTAGGAATTTTCCGTAGCCATTGGCTGCGAAGTGGTTCAGTCTTTGGGACAACAAATGTTGTTACATGTTCTCCTTCACCATCATAATTTGATCTGCACCCAGCCACACTACAACGTCTAGGCATAATTGATGCAAACCTGCAGAAGATAGCAGGCATTAAGTTGAAACATTCATATTAATCATAAACAATCTAGCAAAAGATAAAAATGTTCACTTGGAATGAATTTTCACATTTCCAATAAATGGTATTATAAATGCCTATGTTGAAGAAATGTGAAAACAATTCCTTCTAGGATTTCTTGCAAAATTTGTGGCCTCATATGGCATAACTTATGAAAATTTTAATTAATTTGCACAATATTGAAAATGACACGCATTAAATATAATTAATAACATATGTTTGAATAGTGATTCTCTGCCATGCAAAAGGTGTCGGTGTGGCAGACAAGAAAAAGAGAAGCACAAGTTCTTGGTGTATAATGCAGAATATAAAATTACTATTGGATGTGCGATATTGAATGGTAGTGCTTAAAAACTATAAGTACCGCTATTAAATATTATCATGCTTGAAAGAAACCAATAAGTATACCATGATTTCTGCCTGAAATACACCACCACTACAAAATTACCATTAATGGGCATTTAATTCTGTATATAAATTTCAAAAGTGCCTATAAAGCCACATCTCCACATATATGAGCAACAAACCCACTACAGGTGGTCAAATAATAAAATTAAATCTAGTTTTAAGAGTTAGAGGGGGTTCATTTTCAGTGCTGGTGAAACCTTTTGTATGGCTAATTTTGATAAAAGTAGATGAACTTCATATATACTAGAAACCACTTTGCGAATGAAGCTATAATCTTTTGGGGGGGGGGGGGGGGATGCAACTCAGTATGAATTTTTATGTCAATATCAATATGCCTGCCACTCAGAGACATATTTGTAATTTCACTTTAGAGGGTAGATTTGGGGAGGGGGGGTATGCAAATTTGTATACCTTACAAGCCATTAAAATAAACTAAGGAGTATATAAACATGTCTGGCAGGGATAAAAATAAGTTGTTGTTTTTAGTCGGGTATAAAATTATTTGTGGTTGGAAATCCCACGGTATCCCCTCCCCCTTAATTCATACAGTGTGCGAAACAATAAAATTTTGAGGTACACATAAAGAGGAGTATCATGAAACAAATAAAAAGTAATATACATACAATCTTTGCTGCACCACTGGTGCTTTGTGAGTTGTGAATTCTTGTCCCCTCGTGGGGTATCATGTTGTGTACCCTGTGACTCCGGACAGTACACCCAGTAATGGTGCATAAGGTAAAAATGATCCATAGTTCTATCACACTGCATTTAATCATGTATTCCTGGACATTCACATGTGTAAACCTAAAGTTGAATGCTATGATATGAAGTAGCTAACTGTCTTTAATGTAAATATATCTTGCTACAGTTCAAGGAACTCATTTCCAGTGGAGCCTGTGACCGAGTATACAACTTAACATTTCTTATCTTTTTCCTTTAATTGTCAGATCTTAATGCTTTGTGTACAGGTGCATAAAATCACAAGTAAGACATTTGGTCCTGAAATGTGGCCACTTAAATAACCCTCATGTAACCTGGAGTAGTTCCACTGTTTCTTTACTCATGAATATCTCATTATATGCAAACATATGCAACAAACAAATGCTAACACTATGAAACCGGAGTACACTACAAAACAAATCCAAAACAGAATTTAAACTCACGTGCCTAACCTAACAAGAGGTCAGGCCAAGAGCAAAAATAAATGCTCATATGTAGCTTCGAAATATACATTACGTAGTTTTAGGAGCAAGAACTGTTACATAGCACATGAATCATACAATCTAGTTGGCTGCATTTTTGACACTCGGTGCAGTTCAGGTGTATCCAGTGGTGTAATGGTGGTGCAAGGATATGATGTTCAACCAACTAGACGGAAAGCGGTGTTCAAGTTCAGAATATTCAACAAATGCCTGTCTGCTACTTTAAACGGTAATTTTATTAGATAGCATGCACCACGTGACCATACACCAAACATACACCGGTCCAGACGGTAGTGCAGACACCAAATACACTACTTGACTCCAAATCAATGAACTAGATGACTCCATGTTGCACGGTGCAACCAACTAGACGCTTCGGTGCAAACAGAGTCAAAAAGTGCAGCCAACTAGACGGGACTAATATTCTTTGTTCTGAGTAATCAAACTATCCACCTACAGCTCATGAAAAAACTCTCTTTCAAAGAACTCATAATATTTAAAAATAATAACATTTGGACACCATCTTAATGGTCATTTTACCATTGCACAGGAATTGAAATTCCAGTAACATTCAATGTAATTAACTTAGGCTATGTGCAGATTCAGATTCATTCACAAATTCATATTGGATATTCCAAATCAAATCACC
The DNA here is from genome assembly GCF_977018435.1 of Lepisma saccharinum. Taxonomy (NCBI): domain Eukaryota; kingdom Metazoa; phylum Arthropoda; class Insecta; order Zygentoma; family Lepismatidae; genus Lepisma; species Lepisma saccharinum. The sequence continues at coordinate 67,608 of NW_028143530.1, forward strand.
AAGCAAAATCTGAGGAATGATGCACTGGTTCAGATTTAAATGAAATTTTGTATATTTGTTAACACTACCAAGGTATGCACACATGCAATAATTTTCTTCTGCAGACCTTGTAGTTACTGAGAAACAGGAGGCTAATTTTTTTAAATTTTGCACCGAGGCCATTATCCAAGTGGCGAAAACTATGTTATTTCAGTGTTGAATGTGCTGGACAGTAAATCATTGCAAAAAAGTATGCTTTCACAGTGAGAATTCTTCTTCAAGTGCATCATCATTTTTCCCTAATAAGAGATGGCATTGGTGGGGTGGTTAAGCATTTAGAAACCAAAGAAAGCCTTCCAAGATGGCATGGTGATGTATTTAATACAGTAAAAAGATGTTTCAGTTTCTGTAAATGTAGAACTGAAAACATACAACTCTGGCTGGCAAAAAGGAAACCCTAACATACACACAAAACAACTACACAACAGAATTTCTATTGCAAAAACAATCCATGAAACAAAAAGTTTTTATCACTACTCTCCCCAGAGTCAAAATTGAAACAAAACAAATGGTGCTGATCCAGAATTTTTTATCACCACGAACTCTTATGTTGAGTGTGTGCATGATCACAGTCAGTTTCTTGGATTAGCATTCTCCAAAGTTGCAGCAGAAAATGATGTTCAAGTCAAATTTATGCACTCCATTGGATTAATACGATCCTTTCACTGGCCCCCTGAAGAAAATGAAGATGTATGTCATGTTCCAGGTTCAACCATTATTGAGGTTACAAGAGGTTATTACTTTTCCAAAAGGACTTTGTATTTTTAAGAATTATTGTTTGGGTAAAATTAAAGTGATATTGGGATATCAAATATATATATAATTTTAAAAAAACTGTTTTCCATGCATGCAAACCAAGAATTAATTTTAAAAGTGTCGTTTGAAGTTCATTCAGTCTAAAAAAGAACAGTTATGGACAATGCTTTTGTGCTGCTGAAGCACAAGAAGCTTGACTCATTTGTAAATTAAAAGAACAACAACAGAGAAACAGAACTATCTCCACATGGACCTCATCTTATTTGACTGATATATGTGTATGGTATTTTATAGGCTGTATAATTTTAATTAAGATAAACGTGCTTTCGAAATGATGTTTCATTACAAAAGTATGTTTAGGCACGTAACTTACTTTTTCCTCTCTCAGATTCTGATCACGTGATTCACATATTCATGTACATAAAACTTCTTTAAATATTTACTAAGATAAGCAATGCAAACCGAACTACTTTTATTTCATAACTTTTCAGAACAAGCTTTAAGCATCAGTTAAAAACAGCACTGGCATGGTAACTGATGTGCCGTATGTTGTTAATGCAAATTTAGTAATGTGAGAAAAAAAAAAGGCTGCGACTATTTTCACCAGGTGTTGAGAACAGCTTATGTGGGTATTTTCACTAGCAAAAGTCATTACCCTAATCGTACCACAACATTGCACTTTATTATATTAGTTGGCAGTGTTGCTGAAATTACTGGTAAGAAGATGTTTTAAATGAAAAGTGGGTGCTATTATTACTGTCACCACGTGATGAGAATAGCAGAAAGTGCTGAAGAACAGACTACATGATCAGGTGTTGGGAAGTACTTACAGAAGTGATTTTAATGCTAATAGCCCTAAACTTGTCCTGCCCAACCTAACCTAACAACAAAAGCAGTTACAAACATAATACCCCTTCATACTTGTGTCATGTGACATATTAGTATCCCATATCAGAACACCTTCTGGCAAGGGCACCCACAGGATTTTTTCCTCTGGGGGGGGGGGGCAGTCATAGCAACTTTTATTATTACTGCTTTTACTTTTGTAATTATTACTACTACTACTACTTATGTTATTTAAAAAAAATTACATACCTTTGAAATGTCCATATTCTGTATATCTACATATACTCTGCATAACAGTACACCTAACATTAATTCTTGGTCAAAAAAGCTGTTTTTTATAGTTAAATCCATGTGAAAATAACTAAGCTTAAATGTACCCCTGATACAAATAATAATAATATTAATAATTGCTGTAACTTGTGGCCTGTAAGTCATAGAAAACAACATATTGTGTTGTAAAATATAGTCACAATTTCCTCATTCGAATTTCATTAACTATTTCCAGAATTATGAGGAGGGGCCCCCTTTGCCTTGTGGTCTTTTTCCAACTCCATGGCATGCAGAAAAAAGTACCAGTCTCCTGCATGAAAATAAATGGGTACTAATCTGATATTCCCCAGACAGATTTCTTCATTTTACAGAAGAAACTACTTACGATAATAAGTTCCTGTAGTATTGTCTAACATCTGGAAGGTGTTTTGTGTGATGTGGGAATGTTTCATAGCGGAAATTCAACCATTGACGCACAGCCCCATGAACCATTTCCGGTAAGGTTAGGTAGGGTCACGTATAGGTTACAATAGTTAAAAATTGGTTTCGAAAAAAATATGCGTAGCCCCACACACCATTCTTGCATAGCCCCACGAACCATTGACACACAGCCCCACAAATTATTTGCGGAAACGTACGTTCTTCAGTTCCAAAAACACTTTTTTTTTTAAAAAAAAATTGCAATTACTTTCATCAAAAAAACGTGAATGCACCTTCAAGAATGTTCCGCGAAGCAGATGGGTAAGTACGAATGTCAAAAATTCACAAAACGAAAAAGTTATAGGTGTCCGGGGACTATCAGATTTCTTAATTTCTACAGAAGAAACTACTTACCGTAATAAGTTCCTGTAGCATTGTCTAACATCTGGAAGGTGTTTTCTGTCATGTCTGAATGTATCAAAGCAGAAATTGTTTTTGTTTTTTTAAACTATGTTTGCCTAACCTAACATTACGTAATGTTTCTTGGTAAAATTCGTTCCATCCCCAAGAAGCATTACGTAAGGTTAGGTTAGGCAAACATAGTTAAAAAAAAAAATTATTTCCACTATGATACATTCAAACATGACCGAAAACACCTTCCAGATGTTAGACAATGCTACAGGAACTTATTACGGTAAGTAGTTTCTTGTGTAAAATTCTGTTTGAATTATAGTAAATTAGTACCGTAGATCATGCACATGGGCAATTTAAAATCTGGTGAAAATAGCTCAAAAGCTAGCTTCACCACCTGGTGATGAAAGTCACTCCGAAAAAACAATAGATAAACACTATATGCTATACAATATATATTGACACTCGCAGCAAAGGAATCTTGGGGACTTTTTTTATGAAATACATACACACATATCTATGGACTTCAGAAAAAATGTCTTAGCGAGAAGTCGATTTCACTAAGATATGACTTCTCACGTTAAGCACTGCATTTTGCTGCTATGACCTCGGCAATGGCTGATATGTGCAAAATTCTGAAATTTTAGCCTCCTGTTTCTCAGTAACTATGAGGACTATGAATAAAATATTTGCATGTGTTCATACCTTGAACAGATACAAGTCTGAATCAGTGGGTGTCATGGCCTGCGTGATTTGACATGGAATCCATCACATGTTAATTCTAATCTTGAGTAATGACAAATTGTAACAAATGTTTATATTTCCATGAACAGTTGTAAACTATTGCTGAACAACAACATTAAAGGGTAACAGTTTCATACATCGGAGACACATTTCTTGATACATTAAAGAATTATCAAATATGTAATTTTCTGGGGTGGACCATTATGGAACAGAGTAGATGTGATCATTTTATACCTAGCCATGTAGTGTATATTTTCACAGACACTTAGATATATTAAACACAAACTTACTAAAAAAATTCACTAATATAAATGAAAACACGTAGTGCAATTGCATAAAATTCATAGTAGCTATAGAGCATTTTTGTGTCATGTAGGACTACTAAATTTTTACACAAACCATGATCTATCTCTGTCATACAGTGTGTACCCTAAATGCATTTCTTAGGAGTACAAAAATATCGATAACTGGGGGAATTATCGTTTACACTCGTAATTGTCATTTTGGAATGTGTTCCAACTAGGTAGAGAAAATATTTCTTTAAATATTAACAACATTTCTTTAAATATTTACAACACATTCTAGGGCCAAACGTGAAATAACGTGGTAGCCAACGTGTTGGCTTTTTCTACAAATATATAATTTCAACATGTTTGAATTTTCTACAATTACATAAATGTTAATGCTCTATGATGCTTTAAGAATACGTAAAAAAATATCAAAATACAAATAACTTACCTTATTACTACTGAAGAAATGAATTAATGAGATACTGAATTCCTGGCATTTGAAACTACACGCGCCATATTTCCTACTACAAGCAGCATTGCCAGGTCAGATTTTTAAAAATCGGGAGATCGTCCCCTGAAAAATCAGGAGATCTGCTTAAAAAATCAGGAGAACTAATAATAGCGGATTGTCAACTTTCGGGGGGGGGGGGGTAGAGTGGGAAAAGCTTTCCACTATCATTATTGAACGTTAATTATTAACTTTTGGAAGTCAAAAGATAAATTTATTACTGTTATGTTAATACAAATTTTATTATGATTTTGCACTTCAAGGGTACGATAATCCCACCGGCTTAATTCACCTAAGGTAAAGGTACACTTTCCCCAAACCAGTGGCGATGATCGGGTGCCAAAACTGAGGAGGTGCAAGGATTGCCTCCCCTATATAATCGCGGGCACTGCCCCTACACATTGCAAAAAGCAATGACATTACTGAAGAAAATCCGACCTCGATTTTCTGTTCATCTCTCACAAATGTTCAAAAGTAAATTGTTGTGACTGTGCGTGGATTTATGTACTTGGCGTTTAAAAGTTTATGGAAACATTTCGTGATTTTTGTGTTAACTAAATCTAGAGCTTCAGCCACTACGCATTCGAGGATATATTTTTTAAATGCTCTACCTAATAACACCTTAGATTGCTTTTATTTAAAAATAGCCAAAGTTACATGATGTAAGAATACCAAAACATTTTTAACAACACATTCAAAGCATACTCGCAGTAATGGTAATGCAGAAGGGCTATAATGCCTTAACCCCCGAAATATCCTTGAATTAAAACTTTTCTTTCAATCACGGAAGGTAACCAACCAGTATTAGACAGATTGATTGATTGATTTGATTTATTTTACTTCGCATCTGCCATATTTGTCTAATCGTAAAGATGTGAAATTGACGAAGGGACACTCAAAAAGAGCACCCAAGCCCAGTCTGGGATTCGAACTCGGGACCCAGTATCAGACAAGTCATGTCGTAGTTTTTTCTTCAACTTTTTCCCCAGTCACTCCAGACAATGTAAATGTTAATTAAGTCAGCTTTTTGCATTCGAGGATTACCTGTTATAAAATCGGGAAAGAGAATTTCTACCGCCACAGTAGAAAGGTAGAAAGGAACATAAGACCAATTGTAGTAGTAGTTACGCTCAGAAATAGCTTAAAAAAACAATGCTATAAGGGCATGAACTATGATTTCTAAGTTAAGAGATGATTAATAAAAATAAAACTGCGACGTATAACTGCGGTATAAGTCTGCAACAGCAGTTTACTAAGCCGACCTCCGTGGCTGACTGGTTAGCACAGCGCTATGAGATCAGGGATTCCGTCTCGGGATCCAATCTCGGCCTGAGCATGGTTGTCCCTTCATCAATTTCATAATATCATCACTCATCCTAGTCTTCGCGATTAGCCAAAAGTGGCAGAAATGCGAAGTAAAATAAACCAAATCAATCAAACAGTTTACTAAGAGCTTTTGTAACCATAACATTTGGCTGCATTCGTAATGTGGACTCCCTATTTTATCAGAGTTAAAAACCTGAACTTGTACCTAGCATTTGCAATAAACATTACCATAAAACTGAATACTTGTTCGTATGTGTGGGTGGCAACATTGGTATTTAGTTGTAGAGGGAGATTATTTCCATAACATCTTTGGCTGTTATGCATTTGAAGCATCGAACGAGTCACAACTCTCGAAGCAGCCAATTAACCAAGCGAGCCGCTGACGTCATTTCAACCCAGAACCTACCGCTAAGCACCTTACTCAGGTTCTACACGCCCACTAGTTTCTCTAGACAGATTCGCTCAGTCTGCTGGAGATGTTCCGAAACAAATTCGACTCTAACCAGTTTCCAGTTTCCTCCCCTTTGACAAAACCTCACCAGATGGGGAAATTTAGGACACCCGCCTTGGAGTTCCCAATCACAGATCATATTTCCCAATGCACAAAGGGCTCAAAAAGCCGCGTGTCTTTCCCAGTGTCATCAAACCTGGTATGACACTCCTTCCCCACCTTTCTCTCTCTCTCTCTCTCTCTCTCTCTCTCTCTCTCTCTCTCTCTCTCTCTCTCTCTCTGCGGAATATTCATGGGTCTTTGGATTCCATCAGCTGAATATGTAAATTGTAAATCAACTTTCGATTTTTTAAAAATAATTGTTCATTATAAATATTTAAGGGGAAAAAATCAGGAGAATATCCACATCAGTAGATCGTGCTGAAAATCAGGAAATCTCCTGCGAAATCAGTAGACCTGGCAACACTGACTACAAGACTCACTTGCTGACGTCACGGTTGTGTTTCGGGGCCGGTCTTTTTCGTCGGCTACGCCTTCTAGGAACTGACGTCACAAACACAGTTCGAAAGTGATCGAGTAATCTTGCGGGCGGGACGCAGACTGTTGAGCTGTACAGTCATATGGATACAAATTGACCAATAATTTCATTTTAAACAGTGGGCTTGTACCGATGGTATTATAGAGCAGTGTTTCTTAACTGCCGGGCCGCGGCACAGTATTGGACTCTGAAATTAATTACACCTGACCGCGAGAGGTTCTCCTGAAATTTGACATTTTATATGGGTAGTAATTTTCATTAACAATTATTTATATTGTCAACTTCGGCAACCCTAGTACAATTTTATGTTATTATATACTTTTAAATTATAAATTTTGTCTAAACAATTTGGATGTAAATATTGTCTTTATGTACGTTAATTGAGGCGCTCAGAATAATAACGACAGATCCAAAGTTCATTTTAAGAAAAATGACATTTTCTGTTTAATTTCAAAGCTCAGCAGATTTTTAACATTATGACGTATTTTTTTAGGTTCTTTTGAATATCTTTTTTCAAGTTTATCTGCAAATTCTTGAACCATTGTGGTTAATAGTTTCACAGATGTTGTGCTGTTTACTCGGGAAAAATATACACAAGTGAACAAATGTAATCCAGGCATGAGTAATAATGTAATGATGTACAAGAGTAGAAGAAACTGTGTTAGATATGAAAAATCCAAGATAACCAAAGGGGGCTTTTATAGAAACCATTGGGGTAATTTCAAGGAGGGACCTGTCCCCCCCCCCCGGCGCTGGCGGGTCCCCGAAATTTGGCCATTTTGGGTGATTTTTTCTGCTCAGGCCGGGTGTCTAAAATGAAAAACGGGTCGATATTTGGAATGTGTAGACCTTGGTCTACAACCCCAGCGCAAAGTTTTCGACGCGGTTGGTATGGCAACGAGCCCCCCCCCCCCCCAAAGTGGCCTTTCGGGAGTGGATTTTGGAAACGCGTGAAGGATTTTTTTTCGAAAATGGCGGCGATCGAAAAGGTAACCCACACAAGTGCGAAAAGTCCACTACGAACCGGATCGCTCCAGGGGCCTGGCTAGAGGGTCCCAAAAAGTCCAATAAATGCGTTTTTTACGTGGCCACTGGTACCGAAAACATTGGTCGCTTTGGAAATTTTTGGCTCGAGAACCGTAAAATATGGAGCAAAACCGACAAAACTCATTCTAAAGAGGAGGTTTTTGGCTACCACGTGGTATTTTTTTTTCTTATACGACCAATTGTAACGGAGCAGCGTCATTTTGAATTTGGCTTTTTTCAAATTTCGAACTAACGTGACCTGCAAGACATCCATCGTACCTTACGTCCAAGTGTCTTTCACCAGCGAAGCTGGCCATTGTCGGTCGTGAGGTCCATGCCAGGGCTCTAAAACGCGCAAATGTCAAGATGGCGGCCCCAAGGGTCGCCGAATCCGGTACGTGCACGACCGAAAATGGACAGGGAACGACGGTGGCACCAATGTAAATAATAATAATAATCTATTTTATTGTTATGTATTTCTTTACCGTGATTTCCGTTATCACCTATCAAAGCAGCTGCTCAAACAAAATCCATCTTATTTCGTAATGATTCTTCACCGTAACATGATACTTATAGGTACTTTCGTCTCTGATTATTCTGTCCTTTTTGTATGCCTTTCGACGTTCATTTTTCTCGTTTAAATTAAACAAATAGGCATTCTGCTTATTATAATCACCAAGGCCATAAAACTCTAAAAACAATGTGTCCTTCGCACCGTCAAACAAACGTTGAAACAAGCAAGCTGAATCAGGAAAGTTACGGCACTTC